>NC_057744.1:16489258-16521983 GCF_004010195.1 Chiloscyllium plagiosum
CTCATCAATCTTCTTTGTTACTTTTTCAAAAACCTCAATCAAGTTTGTGAGACATGATTTCCCATGCACAAAGCCATGTTGACTATCCCTAATCAGTCCTTGCCTTTCCAAATACATGTACATCCTGTCCCTCAGGATTCCCTCCAACAACTTGCCCACCACCGAACTACCTGTATATTCAATAGCATCTATTTGTAAATTTGGGATCTTGGATTTTGAGTTGGTAATACATAGATTTTTTTTCATGTATCTGATATTTGAATTAACTTGTTAGTACTTCTGTAGCCATGTGATTTCTTTTAACATCAATTCTGAGGCCGACTTTGAAAGCCTAATGGACTTGTTCTCACTTTAAGATTTTACAACTTAGCAAGGTGAATCATCATACTTTAAGTTCAGTTAAAGTTTTTTAGACTTAGGGAGTTTGTTTTAAGTTGAAGGGAAATATCCAAGGCATACAGGGAGAAATTTTTATCCATTTTGGGCAATTCTGTGAAGTCCTTACCCATCCAATGCCTTTTAAATGTTGTAATTGCACATATTTTGGGACTAATAAATTTATGCTATCGTTGTGCATTTAGAAATCTGAATTTGGGTTACGGGGAAATAGATTGGTTTATTCTATTTTGTCTTTTTCTCTTTTGCTTGTTAAACATAATTTTTATTCTTAAAACAAAATCTGCACCATTGTGTGCTTATGTTTCATCTTGTTAAGTTCCTTCTCAATTCAGTCCTAAATCTGCTCTCACTAACCTTGAGGCTATGCCCTCTGATGAAGGGCTCCTGCCCGAAACGCCGATTTTCCTGCTGCTCGGATGCTGCCTGGCCTGCTGTGCTTTTCCAGCACCACTCTAATCTTGACTCTAATATCCAGCATCTGCAGTCCTCACTTTCGCCTCGCTATGCCCTCTTATCCGAGTTTCACCTGTCAGTGGAAACATTCTCTCTATTTCTATCTTGTCTATTCCCTTCATAATGTTATATGTTTCTATGAGAGCCCCACCCATTCTTCTAAATTCCAATGAATATAATTCCTGTCTACTCATAAGCCAATCCCCTGAACTACGGAATCAACCTAGTGAACCTCCTCTGCACCCCTTCCAGTGCCAGTACATCTTTTCTCAAATAAGGAGACCAAAACTGCATGCAGTATTCCACGTGTGGCCTCACCAGCACCCTGTACAGCTGCAATATATTTTCTCTGCTTTTAAACTCAATCCCTTTAGCAATGAAGGACAAAATTCCATTTGCCTTCTTAATTACTTGTTGCATCTGCAGACCAACCTTCTATGATTCATGCACAAAAACATCCAGGTCCCTCAGCACAGCAGCATGCTGCAATTTCTTACCATTCAAGTAATAGTCCTTTTTATTGTTATTCCTACCGAAATGGATGACTTCACATTTATTACCATTGTACTAACAGAACAAGAATTGGTCATTCAACCTATTGTGTCTGCACTTGTTTCATTAAGAACTACCACTTAATTGCACTCCCCTGCTCTCTCTCCACAGCCTTGCGTTTTTTTTTTACCTTTTTAAGTATACAATTACCTTCTGAACATCAGTACTGTATTGAAGTAAAATGAAAAATAGCTGATGCTGGACATCTGAAACAAAGACAGAAATTGCTAGTGAGACTCAGCAGATCTGACAGCACTGAGAGGAGAAAGCAGAGCTAACACCCCAAGTCTGGTAACTCCTCACCAGAACTCTTCATCTTCAGTTCTCATGAAGAGTCACCAGACCCGAAATGCCAGCTCCGCCCTCCCCCCACAGATGCGCCCAGACCCGCTGAGTTTCATCAGCAATGTTTGTGTTTATTTCAGCACTGTATTGAATCTGCTTCCATTATCTTTTCAGGCACAGGATTTGTACAACTCATTGAGTGAAATTCTCGAAATGAATGCTAACATTGCAATTGACTTCCAAAATGACAATTGAACCTGAATGTTAAAGTTCAGAAAATCCTGAACTAGGACTCCCCAATCCCCTTATGCCTCAGATTTCTGAAGCTTTTACCTATTTAGAAAATAGTCTATGCCTCTATGCTTCCTACCAAAGTGCATAACCTCACAATTTCCCACATTGTATTCCATCTCCACTTTGTCGCCCTCTCTCCTAACCAGCGCAAGTCCTTCTGCAGCCTCCCTGCTTCCTCAACACTAGCTGCCCCTCCACTTATCTTTCTGTTATCTGTAAACTTAGCAACAGTGCCCTCGGTTCCTCCGCCCGGATCGTCAGTGTAGAATGTGATCCCAACATGGACCATTGCAGAGCTCCTCCCATCATCGGCTGCCATTCTGAAAAAGACCCCTCTATTCCCACTCTCTGCCTTCTGCCAATCAGCTAATCCTCTATCCACACCAGTACCTTGTCCCTAACACCATGAGATATTATCTTATTTAGCAACCTCTTGAGTAACACTGAGCCAAAAGCCTTCTGGAAATCCAGATAGACAACATCTGCTGGTTCTTCTGTGTCGAACTTGCTCGTTAACTCCTCAAAGAATTGTAAATGGTTTGGCAGCATGACCTCCCTTGACGAAGCCATGTGGACTCAGTTACCATGTGTTTCTGAGTCCTCACCAATGTCATCCTTAACAATGGACTCTAAAATCTTACCAGTGATTGAGGTCAAGCTAACCGGCCTATAACTTCCTGTCTTCTGCAACCCTCACTTCTTAAACTGGAGTGTTACATAAGCCATTTTCCAGAACTCTGGCATCCTCCTTAACTCCAGAGATTCCTGAACGATCACCATCAATGCCTTTAAAATCTCCTCAGCTATCTCTCTCAGAATTCTGGGGTTCATTCCTTCTTTTGGTAAGGTGATTTATCCACCTTCAGATCTTTAAGCTCCCCTAGCACCTTCTCCTTAGTGACGGCCTTACCACTCACCCCTCTACCCTGACTTTCTTGAAGTTCTAGTGTACGGCCTTTGTTTCCCAATGTGAAAACTGATGCAAAGTTCTTACTGAGTTCCTCTGCCATTTCTTCATTCCCAAGATCTCTCCAGCCTCATTTTCTAGCAGTTCAATGTCCAGTCTTGCATCTGTCTAATATTTTATTCATCTAAAATACTCTTGCAATCTTCTTTTGTATTACTAGCTAGCATACACACATATTTCATTATCTTCCCACTTATTGCTTTTTTATTTGTCCTCTGCTAGTTTTTAAAGGCTTCCCAAACCTCTGGCTTTCCACTATTCTTCACTACATTGTGAGCTTTTTCTTTTGCTTTTACGCTGTCCCTGACTTCTCGTTAGCCCTGGTTGACTTGTCCTCCGCTAATATGTTGCTTCTTCTTTGGAATAAACTTTTGTTGTGCTTTCCAAATTTTCCCCAGAAACTCCTGTGTTTGCTGCTTCACCATCTTCCCTAATAGGCTCCCCTTCCAAATCAGCTCTGGCCAGTTCCTCCCTCATGTCTTTGTAGTTACCTTTACTCAAGAGTTATAGACAGAAGGCAGGACAATGGGGTTGAGAAATATATCAACCATGATGAATAGCCTAATTCTGTTCCGACATCTTATGGTCGAACCGTAATAGCATTACATCTGATTCAAGCTTCTCCTTCTCAAGCTGCAGGGTGAATTCTATTCTATTTTGGTCGTGGCAAGATATATAGTATTAGAGTTGCACTCAATATCTTGGTGGCACGGTGGTTAGCACTGCTGCCTCACAGCACCAGGGTCCCAGGTTCGATTCCAGCCTTGGGTGACTGTCTGTGTGGAGTTTACGCATTCGCTCCGTGTCTGCATGGGTTTCCTCTGGGTGCTCCGGTTTCCTCCCACAGTCACAAAGATGTGCAGGTCGGGTGAATTGGCCATGCTAAACTGCCCATAATGTTAGGTGCATTAGTCAGAGGGAAATGGGTCTAGGTGGGTCACTCTTCGGAGGGTCAGTGTGGGCTGGTTGGGCCGAAGGGCCTGTTTCCACACTGTAGGGAATCTAATCTAATCTAATATTGTCAAAAATCTCAAGTGGAGTGAGATTTTGGCTTATGTAGTATTCCAACTCTGCACTACATGGCGTGGTCTTCACATCCTCCTCTAAATAACACCACTGAGCAATCTGAGGTTGACTAAGGGCTACCTGTAGGTGAGCATGCCATCCTCTCCATGGGGGCATAAAATCCACCCATCATGTAGGACACACCATCCTCTGAAGCAGTATAAAGATGGTTCAGAGTACAGAAGAAGCATTTATGACTGAGTCTGCTAGACTGTTAATCAGACTGTGAATATTTCCATTGTTTACACTAAGGTGAAGATACTGTAATATCCTCGACTCCAATCCAAAGGAAGTGACAACTATAAAGAAATCACTCCCTTCACAGGGATGGAGTGTTGCTACTGGTTAAATACTTAGACATGAGACAAATCCTTTAAAAAGATAAAGGGTATATTTTCTTCCATTGATTAATTTCTGTGAAAGAGATTTTGATAAGACCACGTTCGATTTGTGCAAAAGGGAGAAAAATCTATTCCTTGATATTTATTACTGACAAACCAGTTGTTCACTTGAGCATATGCCTCATTTATTCTCATTCGCTATAGGTAAGAGCAAGGAATAAGTAAATCTCTATATAGAAATCTGAAGATAGCATATACAAATATTACTGCTTTATCGACTACAGCGCAACACGCTGAACATCAAAGTAATGGTTCATCTATTGACAGTGCTTGCAATAGTTAAGCTTCAGTGGTCTTACTGCTGACAAGCAATTTTTCTTCCTGATGTGATTTAGTATGTCTGGTTACTTTACTAGCATTTGTGTGTTGTGTGAAATCTCCCTTCATAAACGGGGGCTCTGTAGCAGTGCAGACACTTGCAACAGAAAATAAACATCTTGCTTCAATCCCTGCTGAGTCCATTCTAAACAAGCTCTTGCCTAATGCAGATGCATCTTATCTGCTTGCATGCTGTTTAATATTTAAACAAACCAAATGCTACCCTATGTGCTTAGAAATCTTGCATCCTTTAATTAAACAAAGGATACACAGGGGAATGAGTTCTCCACTGTAGATGACAAGTGCTGTTCATCTGGGCAGTCATTTGATAACGACATTCAATTGCCAGGAGAATGGATCTATTTCTGCATCAAATTATCATTTTCCAATTCCATATATTTTTAAAAAGATTTCTTGCACTCTCATGTAAGCTTTATTGCACTGCAAAAAATCCTCTCCTCCCACTTCCCTGTGTCCTAAAAATATATTTTTTTTTTTTTTTGCTATTTTCATCCTCAGTTAGTGACATACTCATTTAGTGTAAGCAGAAACCTGGCCTGACAATACACAAGTAATATCTGTGCTACAGGACTGCTGAGCAGTCCAATAATCTCCAACATCTGAGAAAGTAACTGTTCCCCCTCCCTTGACATTCAGGAGCGTTATTATTGCTGAATTCCTCACTAGTAACATCCTGAGGGGGTTAGAGTTGAACTGGACAAGCAATTCAAGTACTGTGGCCTTAACAGCAGATCAAGATCTAGGAATTCTGCAGAGAAAAACGCAGGTCCTGACTCCGCAGAACATGTCCACTATCCACAGGACACAAGTTTGGGATATCATGGAATATTCTCCATTTGCCTGGATGGGTCCATCTCCAATATTCAAGCAGTTTGCGTTATGGACTAGGCCAGACCTTTCAAAATATTTTAAAGCAGGTAGCCCAGACCGTAACTTTGCTATTTATTTAGCTAGGAGGAGAAAGTGAGGTCTGCAGATGCTGGAGATCAGAGCTGGAAATGTGTTGCTGGAACAGCGCAGCAGGTCAGGCAGCATCCAGGGAACAAGAGAATCCCTTCTGCTACCTCAGATCCTGGTTCCTGAAGAAGGGCTTATGCCCGAAACGTCGATTCTCCTGTTTCAGCAACACATTTTCAGCTATTTATTTAGCTAGGTGTACAGTGAATATTCCCAGTGTAAATCAGTTGGGTGGACTGCCAAGTTTTAAACAAACAAAATTTATTTACAAAATTACAGAATGCAATGCAAAGAACAGAGAACAGAAGACTGGATAACTTATCCTGTCCAAACCTGACTTAATGATGCTGTTCTGAAAGTACTTGCAACAGTCCCCATACACACATCCCTTAGCACAAACAGTGAACAATGGTACAGGCATCTTACAGTTTGAAATCATAAGGGCAGAAGGACAGCAAAAAGGCTTCCAGTTTCCCCTGTGACTCTTACTCAACTCACTCCTAAACTGAACTAAACTGCACAGCCAGAGACCTGGCCATACCCCCTCGATGACACCAGTTTTTCAAAAGACCTTTCAAGCTTTTGGCGTGAAGCACTCTCTGTTAGAGTAAACAACAAGGCCCCAGTGAACTATTCAAACTTCAGACACGATGGAGCTTGGCCAATTAACGCCTCTCTGAAAAAAACACTCAAGCGCAAAGTAACCTTGTACCAGACCAACATTGTGATATATGAAACCATCTCGGACAAAGGTGCCTGCCTGATTGGCAACAAATCAAATAACATTGAGGTCTTGAAGCACCAATCTATTGCCAATATATAGCATTTACAAGATGCACTGCAGAAATTCACTGAGGCATCCTAGACAGTATCGTCCAATTCACAACCACCACCCTAAAGTATAAATTCAGCAGATTCTCTGGAGCACCATCAATGCAAGCTCCTTTTCAAGCCACTCACCATTCTAAATTTCTATGGTTGATAACTGAATCCATTTAAAGAGGGTCCAGACAACCAGCAATCAAGTTAATCTCACCAAACTGGTTCAGTTCTAGAAGTGATCTGACTTTGAGTTGACACGGTATACAAGCCAGAACATAAAGACATTGTCTCCATACCAAGGTGTTCTGAAACATGATCCCATGCATCAAACATACTTACTCACCAAGGGCACTGCACACCACATACTAAGACTACAAATTCTTGCTGCACACTATTCATACTTCACTTCAAATGAGGTATTGTGGAGAAGTGCAGTAAAAATACAGTGAAATGGTTGCAATTTCTCTGAACAACATAAAGCTGCGAAGCTAATACTCACCAGCTTGCACGAGGATAAATTCTTTAGATTCTACACCTACACGGTTGCTCGCTGTGCAGTTGTATGGGCCAAAGTCGTTCTCTGAATCAGGTGTGACCTACAGGGAGGATATGCAACCATACGTCAATTATCATCAGTTTAAAAAAGTGAGACTTGATCCATGATCTTTTAATGCTTACTTCTCATCTCCTGAAAACATGCACGGGTTAGCAAATGATTGTTTAACTTTTCAAGGCATGGCAGCTCAGAATTTGTTCCCCCCAATGGATGGTTTGATCAGGATAAGATACAGGATGAGGTATCTCAGGCCCAGTAACCATAAAACACACTCTGGCTGTGCTCCATAATTGCTGACACTCCATAATCTACAGGTCTCAACTGGGGTTTTCTGGATTAAATAAGACAAAAAACTTTGGCTCTGAGACAAAAGCAGAAAGTGCACATTTGGCAGCACCTGTAAAGCTTAAAACAGCGTTTGTGTCTGTCCAGTTCAGTGACCCATCGTCAGAACTAAAAGCAGCTGGACAATTTTAAACTCTGTTTTCATCATGATACAGATGCTACCAGACTCTGAGTTTCTCCAACACTGTTTATTCTGGATAGGGCGATCTGTGAACACTGTAGAGCCAAATGGTGAATGCTAACACTAACTTCCTGAATTCCCCATATTGCTAACTGATCATATAACGGCAAATTAAAATGGTAAAGTAGGGCCTTCAGGACAATGTGCCCATGTTGTGCTATCCATGGAAAGTTGGATGGCTGCGAAAACTGATCTGTAAAGAGAGTATTTGAGTCTAAATCTCCTCGATTTGGCAAAGGGTTAGAGCCACCCAACTTTTCATGAAAATTAACCAAAAGGGAAATGCATATATCAAAAAAATTATGATCTGATTCTTTTAGAAATCAATGAAATGCCACAAAACCATACATTTTGTTTAAAACACACACTTAGTACACTTTCTGATGAATCATGTAAACAGAATCTTCTGGTACATCTAATTTCACAGAAAATCTGTTCCATTAATTTTGAATATGAAGTGCCAATTCTACAATGAAGGCCACCTGTTTATTTCTTACCTGAAGGTAGTTGGTGGATCGTGTGCTGTAGATCTTAATGCTGCTGTAGTTGGAGCTTGGTAATTGCTGTCCATCTCTAAACCAGGTAACAAGAGCAACAGGATGAGCCAGAACCTCACAGGTAATATTCACAGCGTTACCCTCCCAGGTGTAGACAGTCACTGTGCCTTGCAGCTTTGGAGCATCTGAGAATGAGAAAAACACATTCTTTACCACCTAAAAAAAAACACTGAAGAATTTCCTAAAATTTAAAATAAAACAAAATGGTAAATCTACTTATTCTGCTCCCAATGAATACCCTGAAAATGAAAGGGTGAGGAAAGGATTGGAAATCTGCTCGTGGACAACACAGCAAGATGTCTGCTCAACTTGCATTGTCTGGATGGTCTTTTTTTTAATCATCTTGAAGAGATCTTATGAAAATCAAAACTATTTGAATAATAAGGCCATGTGTGAGCCTGCCCTTGACTAGGTTGAAGCCAGTTAGAGATCCAGCTGCGTCTTCTATTAAAAAGACTAACCAACAACACTGACATGGCCCAGATCATTACTGGGGTCATATCTTCCATCTCCTTCCAGGACAGGATATGAATTCTTAGCATTAGCGAAATGCCACCCTCAATTTAGTGGCTTCAGGCAAAAATCTAACAAAATGATTTGTTAATTTAAATGTACTTTAGTTAGTCACAGACGTTAAAGTAGGTGGATCTAGTTGCTTCTGAGTGGAACAGACCTACAGGTCAGTGAAGAGGGAGCACAAAAGGGGGAGGGAGACAGCATGACGGAGCGAGGGAGGGTGTGCAACAGAGTGAACGGGAGGGAGCGCAGGAGGGACATTGGGAGGAAGTGTGGGAGAGAGTGGGAAACAGGGGAATGGGGGGGAGAGAGGGAAAGGGGGACAGAGAAAGAGAGAGAGAGATAAGCAAGAGAAACAGAGTGGGAAGCGAGAGAAAGAAAGGGGCAAGTGAGAGAGGGGAGAAGGGGGTGGGGAGGAGCAGTTGGACTTGCATAACCTGTCAGCTAAGCACCTGCTTCTAACCAAAGTCCCTGACTTTCATGACCTCAACAGTCATGTAACTTGTGATCAAATACATTTTACAAACACAGAACAGAAGTATGGTACACAATGATGGTTAGCTTTAGTTTATAGATCCCAGACCCATGCTCAGTGCATTATGACACACTGCCACCTCCACCTCTGGCATTGATAGCAATGGGCAGCTGCCAGCATCAATGACTGACTGACAGCTCTTAGTTCTCTGGCTGTACTTCCGCTGTTAGCGGCCCTCAATCACAAGGGAAATCTGACGGTGACCACTTCCTGTCTGAAAGGCACCTGACTCCATTGGGCCTCTCCATGGCAATGGTGGAGATTCTCCTCTTTTTCTCTGACTGGTGTGACAGAGTATAATTTTAAGGCAGCAAAACCACTAAGGCTAGATTTGAACATTATTTTTATGCTCGTTGAGTTCTTAGGACGTGGAAAATATCTGGACAGAATCAGTCATGGAAACCAAAAAACATAAGAGGTCATTAAGTGGACCAGGTGGATTAGCTAAAATGCATTTTTTATTGGATTGTGTGCACCGGGTATGAATTTGATCCACGGAATATTGCTACAAAGCAATTCATTCAAAATTGACAATATGCAGTTATGCATGAGATGCATGTTGCATAGAGTTATTGGGCATTAATAATTTAGTAACCTACAGTTTACATTTAGTGACATCATTATTACACAAACCTAATTTCTCTTTCCAATGTAAAATTATGCTGCATATTTTCAGATTGTACATGGTTATCATAATCATTAACCTCTAATCGATATTGTATCATCTCTGTTACACTATAAGGTCAAAATTAAACTTAAAATAAATTATTGATAATGTGATTGAAAATTAACGTTCATAGGTCATAAAGCCATATGGAACTGTCATGTAATGTTTGACCAAATACATTTTGTATAGACAGCACATAAATCTGGTACACAATGATGGTTAGCTTTCATTAATAGAACTTGAATCCTGACAGCTTATTCATTGGATGCGAGCAATAAGATGGATTCACAAGGCTTATCAAATAGTCCTTCAGTAGTACAGAACTTGAGTTCTGTGGAAAAAGATACATTTCGTCAAAGTGTACATATTGCACTCATCAGAATATTTCACAGGAATACCAATTTGTGAATTTCAATGCTGATGTGATGTCAAGTATGTACGTCCCAAAGACTGGCAGAATGTCTCAAACAGCGTGTCCCTTTGGCTATTCGCAATAAGCAAGACACTGACTGTATCTAACCAGCCCAAGCTTGCAAAACCCCCAACATTCTGCCCAACGTTAGATGTGATTCTGCAACTGGACATTTGCTGGATAATCCTGAAATTAAACTGAATCAGTTTAGGATCATCAGTCAGGTTTATGGCATGACACTCTTGCATGTACTGGAAGCCGCACAGGTTAACATATAGGCCCTGCCCTTTGCAGACAGAAAGAACAATAAATGCATAGAACCTCTGACAACTCAACAAGTGAGGTCACAGCCATTTGTCAGTTCACTCCTCATGTTACTGCCTTGAGCAGTCAACCTGCCTGCTACAAACAGTCAATCAGCATTAATGCCTGCATTCTCATGGTAACACCTCTAGATTCCACTCGCCAACCGACCTACACTCTCCTTTCATGCAGTTTAAAATGTTGATTTTCCCCTTGAATCGGTATTCTTGTGAATTGTCCTGATGAGTGCAACATGAAAAGCTTTGATAAATTTGAGCAATACTCAATGCTCAACTTCTTTTTACGAATTGATAAGTATGAAAAATATTGTCCCCTTTCGAATGACATTGAAAATAAAATCCTGTTCTTATTAATGATATTCAACATTGCAGACACTTGCAAATATATAAGTGAAATACGAGGCTTCTTGTCGCCCAGTGGGCGTGAACATGGACCTTCTGGCAGGGCTTAGTTCCACCCTGCCATGGAGCGAAGTCACAATGTGTCCAAATAGTTTGATTAAAAAAAACTTAATAGTCCAAGCACTTTAAACAGCCAAATCCTAATGGTACCTCTTCTATTTCACCATTGGGTTGTATGGTGAAATGATCATTTTCTGAACAAAAAAATTATCTGAATCATGCAGAAATTAGGAAAATAAGTAACCTCCTCAATCAGTGTTGAAACATATAATTAAGAGTTTTTTTAGTCTAAATTAACTATTTTAAAAAAATAATTAACTACAAAAAATGTTGAGACCATTGAGTGGAAACAAACATAGCTGATTAATTAAAACAAATTTAAGGCACAAAGAACTGGAGGAAGGGTAGCTGGGGATGCGAAATGTAAATGAAAGTGAAGGGGGTGATGGTGATAGGTCAGAGAGAAGGGTGGGGTAGATAAGTGGCAAGAAAGATGGACAGGTAGGACAGTTCAAGTGGGCAGTGCTGAGTTGGAAGGTTGGATCTGGGATAAGGTGGGGGGAGGGGGATGAGGAAACTAGTGAAATCAACATAGATCCCGTGCGGCTGGAGGGTCCCCAGGCTGACCACACTTTTTGATCCACATTAACAATGCCCATCAAGGATTTCATAGTCAATGAGTTCCACCTGGGTCCAATCACTACATAATCTGAACTTCAAAAAGCTTAACATTAAGACAATAATCCTGATTTTAATTGAATTTTACTTTGGGATCTTGAGGTAGAAAAATGATGTGAATTTGTTTGTTGTACAGAGAATGGAACAACAAAGATGAGATAGCTTGTACCCAACTTTGTAGATGTTGATCCCACCATTAAATGTTAGGCTATATTTAAGTGTTGTGCATGCATGCATAAAATCAGCATTTAGTTTCATGAATGTGCAATTTGACAGAGAGCCCCCTTGTCTTCTTTGGTCAGTGACTCCTCCAGTCACCAATGTTAAGCAGGTGGAATTTTCTATTAAAGGATCATTTCAATGGAGACCAGAGAAGTGGGAGTGTTTCTCCAATTTTCAGGCAATAGGCACAAAGTTGAAATTGTTGCTTGGGTGACTTGTTGTTCTGCTAAATGATGCTCACAGAATTAGCATCCATTGAGCTCTGGTTCAGTTTCAATCCAGTTATGTCACAGCACATCCACATAACAATCACTGTTAATGTCATAATGAGCAGGAGTTCCTATCTCAGGAAGAAATCAAGAACCAAATCCAAGTGCTTTGCTAAAGGGTAATCACTCAGACTGCAAACTAAGACACTGCCATTCACACTGTAAGAGTTATATTGGCTAAAACCACATGGAATCTATCACAAGGCTTCTTGTATGTTGTTGATGGACATGGAAATATTAAATCTGACTTTCTCTCCGCACAGATGCTGTCAGACTTGATGTGCAGTAACGTTTTCTATCTTGGTGTCAGATTTCCAGCATCAGCAGCATTTTATTTTTCCTTAATCTCTGATCTTTGTCCCAAAACTGTGACAATAAACATATAAGAGCACAGAGAGAAACTGGGAATGGGTTTTTGACCAGTAAAGAAAAAAAATTCCGCTATTATAATATATAATATATTTTTGAAAGATTAAAAAAATTGTCCCCTGGAATCAAGTTCACTCTCTTGTTCGGTGTCAAAACAACTCAATAATTAATGAAAACAAAGACTAACTAGTGGAAATTCAAATTGCATTAAGTTTACTTACACTGTACTTCCAAGTACATTGACTCAGAGTCCTGGCCAATTGAATTCTTCGCCTTGCAGATATATTCTCCAGAATCTGTATGCTGAATGTCCTTGAGAGTCAAGGAGGAAACTCTTGCATGGCTTTGAACTTCAATTCTTCCATCCATGGTCTGTCAGGTAAGAATGTGAAGTAGAAGTTAGAGAAATTCTTTTCTGATTGAAGTAGTGAATACAACAGGTTAGAAACAGAAACTAATGCAATCAAATAGCATGATTTTACTTTTTTTAAAAAAGATTTCTTGACAATAAACGTATTATAAAAGAGCCCTTGCTTGTAAAATAATGAAGTAATATTGATTTGTGATCTTTTACAACGTATCTTTTAAGTTGCATAATACAGGTAAAGGTAGCACTTCTCGAATATTTGGCATAAAACATTAAATCCTATTTTATTTAGTCTAGATATGTATACATGTTTGAAAACACAAAGATTTCTTGAGTTGCTGTTGATGGTTAAGTCAGAGGATATGCCTTTTTGTAAGAACAGATATAACGTGATGAAATTTTAATCAAGAATATCAATAAGTACCAGTAATCTGTTTCTCTCCAGAAAGAGTCTAAGAGTAAAGGAAGATTTCAGCTGACTACTCTAAAACCCACTGGACTCGTCAGCATATATTCTGCCAAGGAAACATTTTGTTCCACTTGTCAATTTTAACTAGTGTGCTTAGGAGTATTTGACTGTTAACTAATTGATGTGATAAATAGTTTAAAAATATACATTCTTTTTGGTCTGGCACAACATAGGCATTTAAGTAAGAATTAGTATCTGCTCGGAATGTCTTACATATTCTCCTTTCAGGCGAAGTCTCAAAACATGTAATCTGCCTTTTGTATGTCTTTACAACTTTATAAGGTTTGCTGTTTTAAATGCATGTCTTGACATCACTATCTTGAAACCTCTGGGTTGGATTTTCAAATTGGGTCAGGAGCTTGACATTTGAGATCCCATAACCATACGGTGCACTTTATAATGGCTCTCTCATGTGATCTATTCAATGCTACCTCTACCGCACATATACACAGACACACACAATTTCTGCCGAGCCCACTATCTAGCTCTGCTGCCCCCAGTGTCGACTGAAAGTACTCATCAAAATGAGAAAGGAGGCAATCGCCAACGTCCAGCCTCAACTGGCTGTTGAACATCAAGTGGCAGGCAGCTGATTGGTCCTCCGGGCCGCCCTCATTGTAAACAGTTTGACACAGGTACAGAACAGTGGCTAACTGCTCACCCACCTTTAACCCAGACCTCTCACTAATTACAAAATTTCCTGGATCACCATCCCAGTGGGAGATTTTATAACATTATCCTTCATACATTTCTTTCTCCCACTCCGTCACATGTAAGTGTCCATCACTCAATCTTTAATTTCTCACTTAGCACATTACAGGCTCTTGCTTTGAAATAGAAATATCATTCCTGTCAAAACATACTTAAAAGAAAGCTTAAGAGTTCATGTTTTCAAGCTATTTGAAGAAAATTAATTGCACATTTTAGGATAAACTAGAGCAACATCCTTCACTCTAACATCAGTACCCAGTTTCAGGACAATGAGTAGATGTGTATGCGGGTGTGAGACAGCAAGAGAAAATGAGTTGGTACATGGAAGACAGAAAGAAACTGTATGATACTAAAAAAGTGCGTGAATGCAAAAGACAAATGAGTGAGAGATAAAGTGAAACAGAGAGAGAGAGTGTGTGTGTGACAGAGAGATTGCATGCAAGTGAAAGAGTACATGTGCAAGAGTGGTAGAGTGTCAGTGTGTGAAAGAGACCAAGTATGTGTCAGCGTGTGAGAGAAAGTGAGCGTGAGCATGACAGAGCGCGAGAGCAAGCAAATCAGTTATATGGAGGTGTGGGGGAAAAAAAAACATGTGCTTGACCACACTTGATCTGGGCTTAAATTATTCAAATGTTTTAATGTTAACCAACAGTTTTTGGGCAGGAAAGGGAAAATGCACAACATAAAAGCAGCTCAGTTAGCTACTATGTACCTCATCCATGTGATCATCACAATGACAAAAGCCCAGGAATAAATCATTTGTCTACCCAGTCAAACAGAGTCAGTGAAAACAGAAACATCAAAATGTAAAGAGGAGGAAACTAGTAACATAACAATTCTGAAACACCATTCGCATTGCCAAAGATATTTCAGAACTTTCCAAATCCAGGATATTTAATGCCATTTTCTATCATTTAAAAACTTTTACAGAAAACACATTAGTCATGTAAATTCAAAACATTTTCTTGCTAATGCACCAGACTATATTACACTTAATTTGTGAAATTGCAGGAATTTTATTACTGCGCATTTTATTTAATAACATATCTAGTACTGTCTGTATATAGTTAATAAGATGATTGATTGTTGTTGCTGCTGCACTTCCTTAGTTACTGAGGGTGCTTGATGCTTATAAAACTAATAATATGTATGTACTGTATTTGTATCTAAAATGTGCACATGTACATCAGATATCTTGTTCCCTTGTTACAAATTCCATCCTTCTCCCTAGTCACTGTCTCAGGCAGAAACAGACTGTGTGCAAGTTGGAACATCTTTTTAAACTCACAATCCTATATCCCCTTCATAACAATGACTGCCTGCCACTAAAAGCTAACTTTGTCAATGTTTCAGCCTATCAGTTTTTGAAACATTAATTTGTTGCCCACAGATTCAACTAATTCAGTGCTCTATTGGCCAGCCCTTTGTCCTCCACAGCATTGGGCTTGCCCATAACATTGATCAAGTCCTGCTCATCACAGATGCGGGACAGGTTCTGTTCCAATTTAGCAACCACTGACACTTCTGCCATCTTTGCACTGAAAAATAAAATGATAGCATCTGAATCTTCAAACTGGCCAGGAAAATGTCAGAGCTGGAATCCAGGGTAAGATAGGGAATTCAGTTAGTTTTTAAAATGTTGGAATAAATTTTCACCTAAAATTCCTGTGCCTGACAAGGTGCAGTTGCTCGGTTTTATACCTCTGCCATTGGCCATCCTGCCCTGTGAATGCCAGGACTTAAAGGTGAGCCCAAGGAGTGACTTAATTAATGTGCCATTTAACAATGAGGCAGCTTCACACATGATTCATGGTGGAGAGCACCACATTCTGATGGTCAACTAAGAAAAGGCATGACATTTGCGGCACATTACTGCTTCACAATTTACGTTAGTTCTCAGCTGAGGAGTACCAATGGTACGGAACTACTGGGCATACTGTAAGCTTAGAGAGGAAAGATTTAAAAGGGACCTAAGGGCAACGTTTTCTCACAGACACAGGTGCTTGTATGGAATGAGCTGCTTGAAGAAGTAGTGGAGGCTGGTACCACCTGATGATGGAGCGACGCTCCGAAAGCTAGTGTGCTTCCAATTAAACCTGTTGGACTACAAACTGGTGTTGTGTGATTTTTAACATTTACAAGCATCTGGATGGGTATGTGAATAGGAAGAATTTAGAGGGATATGGGCCAAATGCTGGCAAATGGGACTGGATTAATTTAGGATAACTGGTCGGCGTGTATGAGTTGGTCTGAAGGGTCTGTTTTTGTGCTGCACATCTGTATGACTCTAAGAGACATCATGGTGCCCACTGGATACTGAAGCAAATTCAAGATGGATTGCATGGCACTGCACTCTGTTAGACAAATTTCAAACAGTGAATGAAACATCCCAAGTAATGAATTTTCTATGAAACTAATTTATACTGCATCCCTTAATTACCTAGGGCTGCAAAACAAGCTTCTGCATCAAGATATAAATATATATTGGACAACACAGTTGAACAGAGAGGCAGAAGACACCTGACTACACTAAGTATTGATTCTTTCAAACTGAAATGACAACAAATGAATTGACAGAGCAGAGAAACTTAAGGCCCTGAACAATAGCCTAACATTGGTTCAATTGTTCTGGACCTTAATAGTTGCCACAACATCAACATCACTACATCAACAACAGGTGCAACAACAAAGGCATGTGACCACTCCTATACGAAGTATAATGTGAACAAAATCACCAAATGAACGTAGAACCTGAAGTGTTTAATGGAAAGCTCCTTTCATAAGTCCGACTTACTCCTTCATTGGCTGATGTAACAAGACGTTCTGTAGTTGCATTGATGTATGGGTAATTTGGACTCTCACAGAAGCAGATTGAGAATTCATCACCTCCAATCATCATCATCATCATCACTCCATTAAACTTAACGTCAGAACACTTGAAGAAAGCATTAATTTTCCTGGGCACCACAATATTCAAATTGGCACAAGACGACAGGCATAAATCAGAAACAAATCCTCTCTTGAAAAAAAAAGTGACTCATGTCTATATATAAAAGCCATCACCAGCAACATGTTTAATGTAGACTGGCGAGGTCAAGCTAAACCACTGCATGTTTGCTTCTAAAGCAATTATGGCACCTTACATAATCCATAGTATGCAAGGTACCTTGGGATAGAACCCCAAATGTAAATCTTTATGAATTAAAATCATGCAATATTGTATCATACAATTGACATAATGTTCATCACAATCATATCCATTACATTTGCCCAGTTAGCAACCTCTGAACTCCTGCAGTTGACTAATAACTCTACATAAATTTGCAAGGAATTTATTTCCTATACTTCAATTTTCTTGTTCCCAGTTAGGTGAGTATTTCTTTGTTGGGAAGTTCAAGACTGTTTTCTGCACTTGCAACTCCTTTCTCCCTTTTCAGATGCCTTTCTCCTTATATGACCCTTTAAACACGCTATCCCACCCACCTCCATTGCAGATTCTCTCTGTTCCATTTGTGCAGCTCCATTACTTAACCACCTTTTGCAAATCTCGTCACGTCTAACATTTCACAAATGCTTCATCTTTAAAGGTTAATTACTCAAAAAACATTGTTTTCATTAAAGAAGGTAGGGAGACGAAGGAGAACTTAAATACATTACTAATTCAGTGAGGGAAAAAGCTCACTGGGCTGATTGTAACTATTGACCAAAACTAGGAGTGAAAAAGACAAAATGAAGCTAAATATTATATACTTTAAGATATAACTCCAAACAGTAACAGTTACTAATACTTTGGGGACCAGGATCAAACTGACAGTGATATCTTAGATACAGCTGCAGAAAAATGTGCCTGAAATCTCTACTGATAACAATATTTTTGAGCTCAGACTAATCTAGATTAGATATTAATGCATTTTATCCTGAAGTAGTCTCCACATCAAAAGTTACTGACCATTTTACAATACACATGTTACATGCACGTGGCAATCTACAGGCACAATATAAGACAGGAACAAAATGTAAAGGCATCCAAATTTGAGAACCTTTGTTCAGTTCATTTTCTTGCAGCGTTTGTTATGCTTTAAATTTTCAGCAGCAACCTAATATGGAAGCTAGCAAATTGGAGTGACCATTCCTGAACGCTACAACTATGTTTTGCTGCTCCCCTGATATGGGTCATTGTGCGGTGACATGAAGACTGAGAAGGTTAATTAAAAATCTGTCAGGGCTTACCCACATGGACGAGTGATTTTGATCCATTCTACAACAATTTCAACCCTGCCTTACTGAGTTCAATAGAACATGTTAATACACAGATATCTTTTTCACACTTTGAAATTACAGTGCCATCAACTTCCTGTTACATGACATGTAAACATTCTCCTCTTTTGGATTCTTCCACATGAGAATGTCAAAGTGGTAGTATCATGAATTATGCAGAAATTTGATCTTTTTACTTAGCAAAAATGCTTTAAATGTTCGCATTATTTGTAGTCATGATTTTATTTTGGTCAAAAATTACACGAATCCATGTAAAATACTGTAAATCCCTTGTTTAGATTAGAATCAGTCTGAACATTGGGGTGCAGACAGCCTCACACAGAGCACCTTACACCTTCAATGCATTATCTAGGCCAACATGGCACCTATTGTTAAAGTTCACTTGAGAATGTAACTTTAAAAACGTTCTGGGATTTACATATGAAAGAACTGAAACAACACGGTCATTCGAAAAGATGAGAGACTTAAACAATCCTGGTCTTTTTCAATATATAATTTCAGTTACATCACACTGTCAACTTTTGTTATAAATTCTGTGACTTATGATCTTATACTCCACAACCACCTGATGAAGGAGCAGTGCTCCAAAAGCTAGTGCTTCCAAATAAACCTGTTGGACTATAAGTTGGTGTTCTGTGATTTTTAACATTATTTTGTAAACATTGTCACAAAAGTAAATATATATTGTAAACCAATTTCATAGTTTCACACTCACCTACACAGGAAAGATTACATTCAACACGTGCATTAAAACTTAAAAAATTATTTAAAATTATTTTCATTGAAATTATTTGTAGGTTTTAAATTGTTTCTAAATATAAAATATCAGTAAACTCAAATTTCACCATTATTTTACTGTGCTAAGATTCCTCATAAACAATGCTTTCACCCATATCAGTTAAGTTGCTAAGTTTAAGATGTTATGCACATTAATTTAAGATCTCCAAAAACTCACAACCATCCTCGCTAGGAAGAACTGAAAACAAAAAAATGGTGGAGATCACAGTGGGTCAGGCAACATCCATGGCGAGAAATCAAGCTAACATTTCTAGTCTAGATGGCTCTTCAGCAGAACTACTGAAACATCAGCCTGCTTTCTCTCTATGGATGACGCCACACCCGCTGTGATCTCCAGCTTTTTTTGATTTCAGTACATGTTCCAGCATCTCCTCGCTAGGAAGACCTTTGCCATAGCATCCTGATTGACAAGGTTATACATAAAACATTGTTAGTAGTCTAAGGGTGCACGGACTTTGATTTTTCCTTAAAACTGGTTAGCTACTTAAAGAGAGGTAGAACTGATAGAAATCAATTGGCTGAAAATAGGAGTCTGAACAGTGTGTATGTAAACAGGTTTTGAGAGCGATTTAAAACTGGGCTCATTAATTCTGCTTCATTCTTCATTAATGTTACCTGACCCGGTGAGTATTTTAAGCATTTTTTGTTTTTAATCCATTCTCTCTACCCTTCCAGTTGCGATGAAAGTCACACTTTTAGGCTGTGAAGTGAGTTGACACTACTTGCACTTTCAGTACTATTTGAAATCAAAAGCAATGATACGAAGTAAGAAAAGTATATTTGAACTTAACATTTACTGGATTAACTAAGATATAAATCAGAAGTGCTATCCTTGTGTCAGTTACATGAAAGAAAGATGACTTTTGGAAAGGTTCTATTTACCACAAGGTTTATAAATAAAAGCATACTAAATAAATAAAACAAATAAAAGCATTTTGGACTTCCAAAATCTGTGACATAATGGAAATCATTGTGGGGAGACAGCCATACTCTCTCTCTCTCTCAATTTTTGGCACAGTAGCAAAAATAAAGCAATTCTGAAAGTAATGTCTTGTATAATGCAGTAAATTATAACTCGACGATTACTGCAGAGATAAGATCAGCACACCCACATCTAAAGGTGGTGGAGCTTCAACAAAAGAGGGTTGTTAGCATGTGAATGTATTACACACAAAGACTGAAAACCGACTACACAGCTTCAAGCAATAGCCGGAAACGTCACATCAGGTAAAATCACGGCTAGATTGTTCCTTGAAATGTTAACAAATGGAAGATGTCATGCCCGGAAATTATGTCATACCTGTAACTTTTAAAACATTAACTATAATTAGCACGGGATCTTATGGAACCGAGTTTTCTTTCCAGAAAATGCACATTCAAGTTCTGAAAAAGGTGGTCACAGAGTCATACGACTTGAGCTGTGGATTGCTACTTACACACAATCATGGTATCTTTTTGAGACAAGGAAGTGTCAATAACTAAAAAGTGTTAATACCCATATTGTGAGAGTATCCAGAAGGGATTTCTTGACCTAAGTATGTATTTTATTCCAGTAACAAAGATCATGATTGTCTCAGAACCCAAGATTGGATGTCTGCAAACAATTAAATCCAAACACAACATCTGGAGTGTGGAGTGTGGAGTTTGCACATTCTCCCTGTGTCTGCATGGGTTTCCTCCGGGTGCTCCGGTTTCTTCCCACATTCCAAAAGATGTGCAGGTTAGGTGAATTGGCCATGCTAAATTGCCCGTAGTGTTAGCCGAAGGGGTAAATGTAGGGCAATGGGTCTGGGTGGGTTGCGCTTCGGCGGGTCGGTGTGGACTTGTTGGGCCGAAGGGCCTGTTTCCTCACTGTAAATAATCTAATCTAAGTAATCTAATCTAATCGAATCTGGAATGGTGAGCTGTGAAGGTAGTCATTATGCTCCCCCTTCACAGGATGTCTGAATAACACAAAACAACACCTGCAGACACAGCATCGGATGGGATAGTAATATCTATGCCTTTAAGAACTTGAGATTGCAACATTATAAGAGATCTTAAAGTCAGTTCCTTTTCAAGTCCATGAAACAGAAAACTGACTATTAGGTATTGTGACAACGGTAACTGTGATTAGCAAGTATTGAAACTTTAGATTTTCAGACAGTACATGAGTAATCCTCTTTGTTATAGTGTCATAGAGTTGTATAACACAGAAACAAACTCTTTGGTCCAACCAGTCCAGGTCACCATAATCCCAAACTAAACTGCATGTTGTCTGTGCAGATCTGCAGGTGGTTCTTGCACACACAGGGAGAATACTAGCAATAAGCAAGATTCTTTGTGACTTTAAACAGTGTAGAGATTGAACTACTCTACACTGTTAAAGAGGGCAGCAGGAACGTGTGCACAATGAGTGCACTCCTGTCTGCAAGGAGACAAAGAACATAACCTTCGAAAAGGAGAAGTAGGGGTCAGCGTCTCATCATTCACATCAATGCCCACCTGGTATAATGAGTAAAAGATGATAATGATGCGACTGAAAGGAAATTAACGTTGGGGCTGGAATCCTTTGCTCAGATTCTTCTTTGCACACATTCGCTTTATTACTGATAGTGGCGAGAAGCAAATCATTCCAGCTAAACCACATCAATAGAATTTTCATATTTGCAACAAAATGTGGTAGCTCATGGTTGTTTTATTGTGTGATGTGTTCACTTGAAAGATGAAAACTAATGAAAAAAATGGATAAGGACTTCAATCAAACATTGTGTCATTGTTATGGCGTTTCATGTCTACATTGTGATGCAAAGTGTATGATTTAGTAGTACTTATTTTAGTGTTTTGGATTTCGAACTACTGGTATGCAGGTTTGGTCTGTGTCTGTGAAGGGATTTAACTTGCAAGTATTTTTCTAGCCACGGTGACTTAACTTAAAAAAATGTATATGAGTGTTTTTGAAGGCTAATGAGAAATTGTTTACATTGGAAGAAAATCTTCAGGAGTGACAAAAGTATCTGAGTGTTGTTAGGATTAAAGGGACAGTAATTTACCATGTGGTTCAACATCTTTAAACTAGATTTTCCTGCAAACAGCTTAATTGATTCCATTTAACTGCATTTCTTTTTTGTAATAAACTTCTGTTTCATTGTTAAAACTAAACCTGCAGCATTGCTTACTTGTTTCAGTCAAAGACCATCTTAAAACTGAAAAAAAAACAACCATCCTATTAAGCTAGATTTCAGTCTGAGAGTCGGCTTGTTTTCAGTAATAACATCAGCTGGGATCACAACAAGAAAAATAAATCTTTACTTCTTCACCTGGGATAACTAGAAATTCCAACTTGTCCAGAATATCTTAGGCTATCCCTTCTACTCTCCTGCTTCTGCTACACTCACTGACAAATTGTCAACCTGCATACTGAATTCACTCCCATTCCTGAAGTTACCTGTTTTTCTGTAATCTCTATGAAGTGATATAAATGAAAGCTAAATGGTTGTGATGGATCTTTTTTGCTTTAAGAAAGCTCATAGTTTCGCAGACATCCAAGTACCATAATGCGTGGGAAACAGTTTCAGTAACAGAACCAAAGCATTCTTTAACTCAACTTCAAAAAAGCTTTTTTTTGGACTTGTCCTACATATTCAACTTCAATTAATAAAAACATTTAATCATTTCAGCTATCATCATTTCTAAACTCATTGCAAAGTTATTTTTATTCAAATTCATTCCTTTTTAAAATATATTCTTAGTACAAAAAAGGATTTTTTTTCCTTTGAATATTACAACAAATACAAAACCAAACAATTCAAACCAATGTTAAAAAAAACAACCACTAATTACATAAATAAACAGTAACAAAAAACTAAGGTAAAAAAGGACAATCTTAACAATAATAACAATAATGATAATAACCACAGATCAGCAAAACCAAGCAATAGCCCTCGATCATCAAGCGCACAAGTTTATACATATTCATATGTTCGTAGTTCCTCCCCTCTGGACATCAGATTTATTACATAGAATTGTCATGGCTGCTTAAAGGGTCTTATTAGTATGGCGGACAAATCTATACCCAACAGTCCAAAAAGGGCCGCCACATCTTATAAAAAGTCTCAGTTTTATGGTGCCTCATACTCGTAAGAAAGTTCAAGGGGATGTGCTCCATCACTAGCTTACACCAGCCCTGGGGGATTTTCCGACATCCACCCTAATGGAACGTTCTTTCTTGCACAAAAAGTGAGAATACTGAAAAGCCTTTTTTTGTGTGCATCTAATGAAAGTGAATTAACAAAACCAAGAAGAAGAGATCTCCACCTCCACCCCAAGGGCCTTCTCTATTTCGCGTACCACACCGCTCCAGTATCCCCACTGTCTGTGGCAGGACCAAAGACAATGATTGAGCGTGCCCATGCTCACTTTAAATTTAGGACACATTGGAGATGCTCCCGCTTTAAATTTAGCGAGGCAGACACCAGAGAGGAAGAAGCTGAACTACACAACACAGAGCTTTAATGCAAAAGAATCCACAAAACCCAAAAATTACAGAGACTAAAATAACTGCAGCCAACAAATCTACAAAACTTACAAAAACTATATCCAACAAAAACAGAAAAAACACAAAATCACCAAAGGCTCTGATTGGAGGAATTTACCCCTATTCAAAGGGGGTACCTACACATCCTACAACCCTATTAACCATTCCAACTGCCCTCACAAATCCTATTCGGCCTTTTGACTTAAGTCAACGTGTCCACAAAGTTCTTTGCTTTCTCTGGCGAGTCAAACAAATGTATGGATTCATTATGATTGATCCGAAGCACCGCTGGATATCTTAGAAAATACTGGATCCCCAGCTCTCTCAACCTCCTCTTCAAGCCATCATAGGACTTCCTTTTCCAGACCACTGCCTCCAAGAAGTCTTGAAAAAAACATGACGCTAGTGCTGCAACATACTAACGCCCTCAAACCACCCCACCCCCCCCCCCCCCCCCTCCCGGGCTCTCGAGGCTTCCATGACCAACTGCTTGTCTTTATAATGATGGAACCTTACCAGGACAGAGCACAGGCGCTGATCTGTACCTGGCTTTCGTGCCGCGATTCGGTGGGCTCTTTCAATTGTTATCCTTCCCTTCTGAGCCGCAAACCAAGGAATCCTTGGAACCACTTCTTGAAGAATGCCAGTGGCCACTCACCTTCCGTCCCCTCCGGTATGCCAACAACGCTGGTTCCTTCTTCTGCCTCTGTTTTCGAGATCATCTACCAGATCCAACAGACCTGGGACCTGTGTTTCCAGGGCTTCAATCCGGTTCTTGGAGGAGTTAGTCTCTGCCTCTACCCCTGCAGCCTGGCACTCGAGCTCATCGGTCCTTTTACCCATGTCTTATCCGATACAGGAGACAGCCTCTCTTCGATTTTTTTTTCCTGGATCTGTCTCCCCAGGACCTTGCAAGATTTGGCCAGCTCCTCAACCAGGGTCTGGTGAATAAGCAAACCCGCTGCTTCAGAGGGCTGGGCCGTGCCACTGGCTCTGGGTAAACGTTCTCCTTTTTTCGGCATTCTCCAGCTGCAAGGACAAAACTAAGTCGATTTTTTTCGGGTTTCTCAATTCTTTACTGTGTTTTTACTCACAATAAAGTGTTTGGGATGAGTCCTGGCTCTGTCGGGTCAGTGCTGCAATGCAGAGCCAAGCAAATACGATCTTAACAGGAGGCCGCCATCTTGGATTCCCCCAAATTCATTCCTTTAAGCAGACGCTATTATCGTTGAGCAATATTAGTTGGATTTAATTTTCACTGCGTCTTAATTAGTTTTTATTTGATTTTAATTTCATTAAGAGTTCACAGCAAATTGCTACAAAAATATCAATGAAATTTTAAATGTCTTGTCACTTATGAAAAGAGGAATCTTAAAGTCTCCATGGATTTACAGCATAGAGCAGCTTGGATGCCTATGGAATTAATGCTAAGGGAGACAATCTTTTTTCGAAATGTAAACATATAATAAAGCCCCTAATGAACTCTGCAACCAAGAATAATCTTTTTGAGTTAATGATTACTACCATAAAATACTTCAAGGAAGGCTCCTGTATGGCTATGACAGTGTCCTTGCTTTGGGAAGGGAATGGCGTAGTGGTATTACTGCGAGACTATTAATCCAGAAACTGAGGAATGTCGAGAGGATCGAGGTTCAAAACAAATACAGAATCTGGAATTAATGATAACCATGAAGCCATTGTTGACTGGCAGAAAAACCTATTTGGTTAACTAATGTCCTGTAGGGAAGGAAATCTGTCATCCTTACCCAATCTGGCCCACATATGACTCCAGCCTTCTAGTCAATTAGGGATGAACAATAAATACTGCTCTAGCCAGAGACACCCATCCCATGAGTGAATTTAAAAGAAAGGCAGAAGGCTTAGGTTCAAGTCCCACTTGCCCTGGAGGTACATCATGGCATGTCCAGACAGATTCATAAAAAATATTTCAAAATGCTTCATGAAACTCTCTTTTCTCCTCACTCCTCCTTCAAACACAGTATGCTTTCAGCAAACACCTGGAACTGTTCTAAAAGATGGTGATAAAAATAACTTTATTTTCACTGACTGCACCCGAAATGACATAAGATACCTACTTCAGCCGCAACAGCAACCAACATGCAACTTATTCATAATCGCTCGCAGTCAAATCAAACCACTGTACAGCATGATTCCAACAGTTCTTTCAGCCACATTAACTATCTATGGAGTTTGCTTCATTCAAGTCACATCATGAATGGCTTTCTTGAATTGGGAGCAGTTAATTACAAATCAATCTCACCATTAGCAGTTTCGATTTTAGAAAATAGATAAAAGGCGAAACTTCTTGCAATCTTCCTCATCAAATTCTGCTCTGTGAAGTCTTCAGCACTGAATTAATGCCTGACTATCCAAAAGAACATCATTCCAAATTGTTCAAAGCCATCAATTGAAGAATTTAATTATCTAATTTTCAGCTGGATTCTAAGCAAATATTATTGCCACCCATGGGTACCAGTGACCTTCAAATTTATCCTGTGTGTTGAAATACTTAGAGCAGATAATCAGCACACACACTCAAATTGTCAAACGTACTCAATGCGATAAGAAATAAAATTGAGAAAAATGATTGTTGTGATGTTGCTTCAAAAGTAACATGTGAAATTTAACACTTCCTGTATAAAGACAGAATTCCAGAAGGTTAAGGACAATATCCAGAAGATTTCATTCAATATAGTAACTTGAGTGTGGTGTCAGCTCAGCTCACTTTTATCTCATTCCAACAAAAGGCAGGACAGGGATATTTTCTAACTCTCGCCCTTACTTATTGTGTATGTAAAGGTGGTTGAACTCAATATTTTCCCGTATGCAATCAACATACCAACTCAATGACACACTCCCCAGAATCTTATACAGCAGCAATTGGGCAATTATCCGTTTAACAACTTAATGAGAGTTATGTTCAATTGTCTGGTTGGCACGGATGGCGGGTCAGTTTCCGTGGTGCATGACTCTATTACAACTTTTAAAGGGCATCTGGATGGGTATATGAATAGGAAGCGTTAAGAGGGATATGGGCCAAGTGCTGGAAAATTAATCTTGGCCAGATTGGGATGTCTGGTCTGCTCAGATGAGTTGGTCTGAAGGATCTGCTTCCATGCTGTACGATTCCATGACTCTATTACTTCATAGCCTTAAGCTTAATGTGAATTACCTTCTTATAAACTCAAATTATTTTCATGTCAATAAGATTAATCAGTAGGTGATCCACTCCACTATGTTAAAGCTCCAGCACTAAACCTCTTTAAACATAACGATATCAGTCCTCATGTAGATGACTCTGCTTCAGCAGGGTGTAGCTGAAGTTAGCATTTTATACGAGAACAATGTCAATTAGCATCACTTACAGAATAACTCGTTCACCCCAGCCTAGTAGGTCCTAACAAACTAGAGAGAATAAACCTGCCTTTTTAATTCCATAGCTGCTGAGGAGAAAAGAGTTCAATTACTTTCACATTATATCCAGAAAACAAAAGTACCTGTTCAAATATGTCAAACTCGTCAGATCCCCACTGGGGTAAAAGGGAATCAATGTGACAAAATAAACATTTAAAAAAAGGTAAGAGCTCCAAAGGACATGGAAAGGTCAACCCAAGGCAAGCGTAGCCGAAACCTTCAACATTTTGTCTGCTTAAGGTATGCAAAATATACTGAAGTATACAGTTTGGTAACTTTATATGAATTGGTTGAGAGATGACTTAGCCCTGTCTATTACATGCTGCTTCTGCTGTTTAATATGTAAACAGTCCTGTGCTGTACCTTCACCAAGCTTTTCTGTATACTTGCTGCTGTTTCTTGCAAACCCGCTTGGGCTCTTCAATGATCCAGGATTGATCTCCAGGCTTGAGAATAGTGGCACAGTGGGGGACAGGCCAAAACATGAGATTAAATACAATTTTGCAGCTGCTTGTAGCCCACAGTGCCTTACGGATGTACAGTTTTGAGTGGCTAGATCTGTTCAATGCCTGTCTTACTTAGACACATAGCATGTTGGAGGATATCCATGCAATTTCAATGTTCAGAACTCATAGTGAAACTCCTTCCTGACTGTATGCCACTGTACCATCACCTCTGAGGTATCTAACCTGTTGTTAGGCAGGACATAATCAGCAATGATGTTGATGGCTTCTGGGACACAGTCATGCTCATGGAGTCATACTTTACTGAGAAGATAAGGCTGCTGTTTGACTAATCTTTGGGACAGCTCTTATGATTTTGATGCAATCCTCAGATGTTGCTAAGGATGGCATTTGAGGTTCATTAGGGCTGCGTTTTCTGTTGTCATTTAAAGTGCCTTGGTTGATGCCAGGTGCTCCACTAGTTTTCTTCCTTTTTCTTGAGGAGTTCTCATGGTCCTGATTGGCTTGCTTGGCCTTTTCAGAAAGGTGTTAAGAGTCATCCATTTTGCTGTTGGTCTGAAGTCACAGGTATGCCAAACCAGGTAAGGATGACAGATTTCCTTCCTTAAAGTGGACTGACTGATTATCAATCAGCTTGGCCACATTATGACACAGTTTCTGTGGGCTTTAGGTTTTGGTGAGATGTGAACCTTAAGCTTCTGGCTCAGAAGTAAGGGCATGTGAACTCCCATCAGGATTCTAATTCCCCAGGGTTGGTGGAAAAGGAGGGAAAGTGAAAGAAAGAACTGTATACATTGTATTACCTGGCCTTGCTTTTGTTATGTCCTTTCAGAACATTTTGCCTCAGAGATAAGAGATGCCTTATAAAGCAAACATCAAGTTTATTTTCTGCTGGTTTGTAGACTTTCTTTGATTGACTTTGCTGGTGCCTGGACAGACCCTGTGCTCTGAATTGACAATGTAATGTAGCACCATGTGTCTTAGTCAGTAGAAAAAGAACTAGTTAGGACCCCAAATTACAATGCAGTCAGCTTTCTTTTCCTCTTAGCAAGGACTTCAAGTAACTGGATTTCCAGTTTGTAGGTTCATTCTCTTTTAATGACTATAATCTAGTGGGCTGTACAATATCACATAGCCCTCAGGATATTAGCATTTCACAGGAAAGAACCATGATGTGAGGTTAGACTGAACACCATACTTCCCAAATGGTACTTTGTTCTGCCAGGCATAAACTTAGAAAGTGAAGGTTTAGCACAAAACCCTGACACTTACAAATACAAACGACACTAGTTCTTTCAGCACTGATGAGTATTAGCAGGGTAGATAGGGAAGACTGTCAAAAAACACACAGGGTAATAATCTAGTTTCTCAAATTTAAAAAATATCAGTACTGGGCCAGATTGATAGCAGCTATGAAAATAACTGAGTGAGGACTATACATACTCATTGTTAGTAATTCAAAAATCAATTAAAACACATTCAGTTGAATTGCTTTATTTATCCTGCATTAATTGTGTCAGAACAGTGGCCAAAATGGACTATCAAATTTTAATTCCCATCATCGGATTGCTCTATCCACGATCTTTGTGGACTAAAATATATATTTTTTTAAATGGCTGCAGTGGCTATCTGACCACAAACTAAGCCAAGCTTCATGAAATCCATTTGGAATAAAAAAGCTGTCTACACTGAAATTAGAACATTTACATAAAGGCATCAAAACGCAAATGAATCAACCTCAAGACATTCACATCTCCTGTGTAAATTCACATGGACAATTCTTTCGCAATCTGAAGATAAAAGGCTCACCTGCGAGTTAGCCAGCTTGGAAAAATAAAATCAATGAAGGTGGACTCTGGAATACATACTGGATTATATTTCATATTGCCACTTTTGAGAAGAAACAAGGAACAATGATTTTTTGGTAAAAGCTGAACTGCCTGCTTGTTTTATCATTTCAGGATATAGTGAATACAGTGGTTAAAAACAAGGTGGGAAAACAATTGTTCACAGAATCACAAAGACATCAAGATATTTCATTGTAGTTGAGGATATGAATCAACATTAAAGAACTGTACTGAATCTAACACCAAAAGAACTCTCAGAAATTCTTGAACATGTAACCTTTATTTTTCCTGTCTGTAGCAGACACCCTCCCTTTTAAGCTTATTAGTTGTGTGTTTATATTTGATGCTGCAGTTTTATTTCATTTTCCCCCCATAATTGTTTTTTTTTTCACTCAAATAAACTCAGTCATTGCCCTCTTTATTTCCTAGCAAATCACATTTTAAATTAAAAGTGACAGCTGCATGCAAATCAAGTGAAACTCTCTGTTGTGACTAATCAAGAGGGATTTACGAAAGAGGGGAGCTTGATAACCCTACATGATCACAATAACTGAGTTAGCATCAATCACATAGATCCAAGCATTCAGTTTTACACTCCCTTCCATAGTCCATTTGGAATGTCATCTAACAATGGCATCCCTGCTTTAGTGAACTCCAGTAGGTTAAGGAACTTGGTTAGTGTAAAAACTCACAGACTTAAATGGATGCGTGAACTGAGACTTTTCCACAGGAAACTTGCCACTTGCTGCAATCTCAGAAAGGTAAGGACAGCAATGCCAGTGGTTGTGGAGGGGCCTGATAAGTTGAACTTCTCCGCATTTGGTTCTTTCCAGGCAGCATCTATTTCCAGCATCCCTCAGTGTGCCAATTCTTACTGTTGTATAAGGTGGGTCACTGATGCTCCCTTGTCAGAAGGGAGCCATCTACATTCAGTTTTCTTCTAGCCAGAGATACAAATTGATTATGTTGGTTTGCAGGCTACCCATGGTGCAAGGTACTCCAGACCCCCTGACAGATGTCTCCTCCTATTTTGATTGCAGATTGCAAATACATTGGATCTCTCACTCTACGGTGCACCTTGTTTGGTGTAGGTCTCAGTCTCTTTCTACAGACTGCTACAGTCTGCATTCACAATGCAGCTTTCCGTCAGGAGTGTTTGAGCTGGTATTAACTAGTTCAGGCCAGCTCTGAGCACTGCAGACAGTGCAGACCACCAGAGGTGGAGCCAACCATGTTTAGCTCCACTGGGTGTCAGACCCACGATATTAGCCCCCTGTTATCATGCCAATAATGGACAACATGGTTAGCACTGGCTCGATGTTAGAGTAATTTAAATGAACAGGCAGCATGAAGTTGGCATACTAACTGTATCACTATCAACGGGAATGTGAATTATAATCGCAAATTATTTTTCAGTTATCAAATTTAGCCCCAGTCTTGTTTGCTCTCTCAGAATTCAGAAAAATTAGCACGCCTGAATTATTTCAAGTTGGTGCTGTTATATTAAATGAAATAAAAAGGATCAACTTTCCATTCATTCCAGTTCTGCAAAGAAGCATTATTGATCACTAATATCTCAGACAATACTCAATATCATATTTCTGTCTTCACAACACTAACTCCCTGAAATACTTCAATTGTTCAACTAACATCATGAATGTTTCTAAGTATTGTTTCCAAGAATCAAATTAAGAACCAAAAGTAGAGACCTTTTAGCTTTGGTAAGAGTCACAATAGATTTCATGCAGCTCAATGGCACAATGGATTTGTAAATGTTCTGAAAGATACATTAGGAATTCATCCTTTTGTATGTGCCAAGAATACTTCATCAGAGATGCATAGCAATTTAGCAGAACAACCTAATCCATATGAACTTCAGGCAGATATGTTAATAATATGTCAGTGACAGTTTGCTTACTGTGCATGTTGGACAGTGAAATAAGGGATCAAAGACATCCTGCTGAGTAACGGCTACTGTGAACAGGTACCTTCTCACTATTGCTCAAACATGGTCAATTATTGGTTCTGAAAATTGCTCATTCTACCTTAGATAAACCTGGAAGGGTAACATATCTCAAAGTTTGAGCAACAGATGAGGATGACTGTTTCATACTGCTATGCAGTAGCAGCACGAATGTTTTTATGCCACTAACTGAATTCTGCCATCAAGCCAAAAATTATATTCTACCCATTACAGTCATGAGTAATGTGATAAATAAAACTTCATGCCAGTATAATGCTAAATATATTTACAAGGAGAAATTAAGGACTGTACATATAAGCATGAGTGCAGAGTGCAATACATAGATTCCTGTTCCTTGTAGACATAAAGAATCTACACCCACACACGCATATTTCTCATGGCAATGCTGTGATCAGTGAACAACTTGCTTGGTTTCAAATCGAAACAAAGTGTGGCAAGTTCACAGTCAGTCGTTAACTGCTGCATTCTCTCCGGCAATGCATCCGGAGTTCACTTGCCAACCAATCAGCATCCTCCTCGCATACAGTACAAAACGTTGTTTTTTTTCTCCCGTTATTGGTATTCTTGAAAGTTGTCCTGATGAGTTGTGGTGAAATGGTTAAAAATTATGTCCCAATACATGTGTGAATCTAACCGGAATGGAGGTGTTGCTTAGTCCCGTGTGAATCTTATTACACACCTCCCCGTGTGAATCTTCTTATCTGTATGTAACCAGAATGGAATGTGTTTTTTAGCCTTGCTCTGCTGTTCACATGAATGTTTATATCTGGAAAAGAGTATATCAGCTGGAAAAGTCTCCAGTTCGGAGAGTCTGCTCCGGGGTTACGTTTAACCGCCGAGCGTGGGTTGTTGGCAACCGCTCTACGAGAACTGACGGCTCCCAGTTCCGGTAACATGTAGAGTGAGTATAAGCCAGACCCGGGAGTCTGCTCCGGGGTTACGTTTAACCGCCGAGCGTGGGTTGTTGGCAACCACACTTCGAGAACTGACGGCTCCCAGTTCCGATAACATGTAGAGTGAGTATAAGCCAGACCCGGGAGTCTGCTCCGGGGTTACGTTTAACCGCCGAGCGTGGGTTGTTGGCAACCGCTCTACGAGAACTGACGGCTCCCAGTTACGGTAACATGTAGAGTGAGTATAAGCCAGACCCGTTGTAAGTATGAGACCTGGTTGTGGCGACACTGCGGGGAATAAAATGCCCATATTCTAGCAGACTCGCCTCTTGGCTGTTTGTTCTGTGTCAGACTACTCTCCTACAAACCTGACCTTGAGAATTTTTTAAAACAAAAG
>NC_057744.1:16522812-16531471 GCF_004010195.1 Chiloscyllium plagiosum
TGTGGTGAAACGGTTAAACATTATGTCCCAATACATGTGTGAATCTAACCGGAATGGAGGTGTTGCTTAGTCCCGTGTGAATCTTCTTATCTGTATGTAACCAGAATGGAATGTGTTTTTTAGCCTTGCTCTGCTGTTCACATGAATGTTTATATCTGGAAAAGAGTATATCAGCTGGAAAAGTCTCCAGTTCGGTGAGTCTGCTCTGGGGTTGCGTTTAACCGCCGAGCGTGGGTTGTTGGCAACCGCTCTACGAGAACTGACGGCTCCCAGTTCCGGTAACATGTAGAGTGAGTATAAGCCAGACCCGTTGTAAGTATGAGACCTGGTTGTGGCGACGCTGCGGGGAATAAAATGCTCATATTCTAGCAGACTCACCTCTTGGTCGTTTGTTCTGTGTCAGACTACTCTCCTACGAACCTGACCTTGAGAATTTTTTAAAACATGAGTGCAAAACAAAAAGCTTTCAACAATAAACTACTGATGCTGAGATCTGAAATAAAAGCAGATATTTTCTGGAGAAACTCTGCAGGTCTGGCAACATCTTTGGACAGAAAGCAGAGTTAATGTTTCATGTCCAGTCACCTTCTTCAGCGTTCTTAAATTAACTCTGTCTTCTATCCACAGATGCCGCTAGACCTGCTGAGTTTCTAGAGCAATTTTAGCTTTCAACAATACTCCAGTTTTGTGCACCTGAATAAGTAGGTCAATGCACTAACATTGAGATGCTGTACCAGAAAGACTGCAGACGAAAGGTTTGGATAAAATACTTTCTTTCATATACGGCTAAGCTTAAATTTATTCTTTGCTGGCTTTCACAGATGGAGTTTCCATCAATGCAATACCAAAACTATTTTGTACTTTTATTTGAAATACTTTCCTTTGTTCAGTCAAGCTGATCTAATCTCACTGCTAAAGTTGAGAGGTCTGGGCACTTAAGTGAATAAAACAAACTGTAATACACCAGTAAGTGGGTGGAGTAAGCACTGATCAGTGTTTTGCAGATCACTTTTATTCTTACTTTCAGCTTTTCTTATGTCACATGAAGTCACCACACTGCTGGTTGTGAAACCTCGATGTCACTATCATTTTCAATTTGGCAGGTGGATTCACAGACAGAGGCCCTTCTGTACCAAACTTCTTCATTTATCTGGGGCTAGGTGGTAGCGTACTGGAATAAAATATCACAGAACTTAACAACTTGAGTGAAAATCTATATTAACAAGTTGCAGCTGAACATTTAAACCACTAAAGAAATGGAGCGTTGCTCCAAAAGCTAGTGTGCTTCCAATTAAACCTGTTGGACTATAACCTGGTGTTGTGTGATTTTTAATGAAAGAAATGTTTTGGCTATTGAATAGGTAAACTAATAATGTATAAAAGAATTTACTAGAAATACAGAGTTGATGACTCTCCTCAGATTCAAAATAACAATGGTACTTTCCCTATACTAATTCTCAACATAAAATCAACATTTAAACAGATGCTCCTTTATCTTTCTATTTGTATGTCACATGGTCCTGCTGACAATGCCAATTATCTCAACGGGCTTCAGTCTGGCTGTTGTGTTAGTATTAAGCTGTAACTCCAAATTTCTTCAAAAATACCCTGAATAAAGAACATGACACTGTATTTCTTATAACGACACTTCAATTCAGAGGAATCATAACAGCACTTGCCCATATGAATAAGGCTGCTGAAGAGTCTGTAGAATGCTCTTCATTGATCAGATTGGAGCTCAAGTATTGTTCAGTTCCAAAAATATTGAATGATCTGTTCAATGAATACCAGTTGATGAACATGGACAGTAATCACTGTACACTTGACAATGCCTTCCTGAATGATGCATCGTCTGTGTCTTTTAGGATGTACATCAGCCACTTTGGAATTCACAACAGATAAATGTAACCTAATGTATACTTTGGGAAAGGAAATTCTATAAAATTGACGATTGAAGATAATAGTTATTTCTGTTCACATTACAAAAACACATTTTTCAACTTGGCCTCATCAGGGCAATTCATAGCAATACCAATGTAAGGGGAAACCAAACTCTGTACTGTATGACAAAAGAGTCCTGATTGATTGACAATAAGCTCTGCTTTGTAGACATCATGCAGAATGCACCGGTTAATAATGACTGACAGTGAACAGACAGATTTTGTTTAAACGTGGTGGGCTGATTCTTGTCAAGGCTGACATCTACTTTGTTGAGTTGAAACGGATTTTTATTTCTGCAGTGCATAGCTTCCAGTTACTGGACATAATCTGAAGCTCCAAGTCTTGATGTGCTCATCTGTGATAAACTGAATCTCAGGCTCTTATCTCAGACTATTAGACATTGGCATTGCTGCCTCCACTAGTGAAACAAGATTAAGGACCACAACTCTTGAAAATCACTGATTATGGATTTATATTTTGCAAACTGGAAGTAATGTTTATACCAAATTATATTGGTACAGAGCTTTTAATTCATAATTAAACCTGCCAACTACATGGTTAATAGCATGGGCAGGATGTGTGAGGAAACAAATGATCCTTAGTGCTTTAGGTATCTGGGTACAGTACATCCAAATCTTTGGGTTTTAAATACCCTCAATTTAAATCTCAATTGACAGGTTTTTATATTAGATCACATGATATTAAATGCACAGTAAGCTACAGTTGCAACTTGCAAGTGGTGTCCGAAATATTTAATATTAAGAAATTAGCTCAGGAGAACAATGTAGTTCACCATGCAAACTAAGCAGATTGCACAATGTGTGTAGGTGACTTTTCCACTTTGGAAGACGAGGATACCAGTACAAACCCTTGTCGTGCTACTTACAATGTTTGTAGCAAGATCGAACTCTAATGGTGGAAGATAATGTTCCATTGTGAACAGTGATCAAAGTAATCCCCTACCTACATACTCATCAAAGATGAAATGAATTTGAGAATCTTAACTGATGCTGTCAGGAATTGGCTTTACTATCTCCACTAATGAAAAGAAATCAGCTGGAGTACAAGGCCTACACAGATCACTGAGCCCAGATTCAGATCCGTTACAGTTGATCAATTCTAATTATGAAGTGCCCTGTTAGTAAGCATTGAAGTTACTGACCAGAAACTGGATATAGTTACCCGTTCAGTCTTGAAATTCTGGGAAATGTGATGGAGCTTTGTTCAGGTTATTTTCTTATTTGGACATTGTACAGTACAACCTGATAGTGAGATGCCTTCGAGACCACTGACAAGCTTGCTACATCATTTCAGAGGGAAGGTAAGAGTTACCCATATTTCTGCCAATCTGGAGTCACATATAGGTCAGACCTGAGAAGATGGGGGGGGAGGTATTTGTTTTCCTACAGATCATTAAAATAGATAGTGGGTTTTCAATTAAAATTTGGACTGACACCTTAATTATTGCAGATACTAGCTATTATTTAGATTTAAGCAACTAACAGATTTTAAATTCCATATCTTATACTGGGACTCAAACTCATTAGTGCAAGCACCAGCAGTTGAAGATTGAAACCTATGAAGGTGTCTGGTTTCCAGACAGAAACATTGCGGAGTAGGGACAGCACACTTTATCATTTGAACATAATAGCTGTGATATGAATTCATCCTTAGACGTACTGTAGACTTTGCACTCTGGATAATCTGAATTCATCAGCAGAGACAGTGATACCAACTTCTAGCAATATTGGAAAAGATCTTCAAATTCAATTCATCATCGATGCATATCAGTTGCTTTGATCACGCAACAAACAATGTTTGTTTGTACACTATGCTACCATTTCCCCAAATCAGTCAGTTTTCATGCGAAGGGTATTTTGCTGAGTTTTGGAAATTTCTAAATGTTGAGAGAATGTTGAGCTATTTCGGTTAATGTATGCAATACAGTTAGAATTATCCAACTGTACTCAAGCAAACCACTGGGAAAACCAGCAGCTACCTAAAATTCAAGATTCTTGGCAAAATGAATGAACCTGCCAGCTATCCAGAACAGTTCATCAGTAACATAATGAATGAAGGGGGATGCAGCACTCTGATTAATGCTAGCAAAATCACCACTTGCATCTGGAATAACTCATAATCAGCAAACTGAACGTTGCAGTCAATTTCATACCCATGGGCAGAACATGTGGAAGCACTAATGGCCCCATCAGTCACAATCAAATTGACTCACTACTATGATATCCCAGGTGAGCCTGAAGCATGCTACTGCAATCCATCCTAAAAATTCAATCCTATCTGTTATCTCCTTCATCTGATGATAACAGGCCAGATTTTTTGCAGAGTCAGGTCGACTCCAAAAGGCCGTTGAAAATTGTGGACTGGTCTTGTTTGTGGGATAGCAGTCATCATTTCTGGATTCCGCAGTTTGCCCCACTGCAGTACAAGGGGGCAGGTAGCAAGTCCACCCTCCTGACATGGCTAGTTCTACTAAAGGGGGAAATAGACACCCAATATCCCCCACTTCCCTGTAACTTCCATGTAGTTGGGTCAACTTCTCTTTAATGGCACCTCCGAGAAACTGGATGACATAGTGTGAATTTGGAAAGAGATTTAAAATGTCTTATCCATGCCACCACTGTGCCTTCACATCTCCAATGCCTTCCATACCCCCATATCAGCTCTATGTCTACTCACTTAATATGAAAAAGCAACAAGCTATATCATAACAATGTTAAGACTCAAAATGCACTTTTAAAATATGAAAAAATATACTTTGAAAACAACTGCTGCTCTCTAGATGGCATAATGGTGTCAATTATAGCATCAATGCAAAAAAAAAATTGATTTCATCTCACACTGCATCTTGCCCAAGTAAACATAACAGACATTAACAAGTTTAAAGAAAGCATAATGCATTTAATCTCAAAAAGCTGTTAAATCAATCAAAGCAAATACTGCCTGTTGAGAAGACCCCTTTTGAGATGATCCATCAGTGAGCCCTGGAGTTCAGCCAAGCTTTCATGATGAGACCATCTGTAGAAACAGATGTCCTGCCATCTATTTCTGTGGATTTGGTTCACAGATGGAAAGCTTGAGCAACAGTATCTCATCTGGCACTTTAAAGCGTCTGACTCAACAGTGGGTTCAACAATTTCAGACCATAACTCTGGCACCAATTTTGTTTTTTTTTGCTGCTTCATTTTATTCCCATGTTTTCTTCCTTGTTTTTGTTAGGTATTTGATATTCAGCCTCTTGCACCTGAAATGGGGCACATCTTTTGTTTTTTCACATCACCTAATACTCTTTAGCTTTTGTACCATGAAACATTTTGTTATTTAATTTCTCCTTTCCTATACCCACTTTATCACTGTTTATTTTTCTTCCTCCCTGCTTTCATTTGCTGAAATCCAATTTCATGTCTATCTTTCCCTCAGTTCTGATGAAAGGTCTTAAGCATGAACCATATTTCCCCATCAATGCTGCCTGACCTGTCAAATATATCCAACAGATGTTACACTTTTATGTCATTTCATTTATCTTCCCACGTTAGGAAAACACAATGCCAACATTCAGAAAACAGCTCTCTAACATCCTTTGGCTTCATAACTTTGTTGTCATCTGATGAAATGCATAAGGGATATACTACTTATGTCTGACTTTTTATGTTTTGTAAACTTGATGGTTTTTAAAGCCCCATCAAAAGTTGGACAGGAACAACTTCACACAGTTTGTTGCTTGGTAGTATGAGATTTGCTGAAAAAAAAGACAGTTAGTTGAAGCTTTTCATTTGGGAGAGTTTGCAAGAATACAATCTTCAGGAAAAAAAATGCACTTTTCCACTTAAATGCACTTGGCTCCATAACAGGTTTTTTCTGGTACAGTTCCACCTATTTTCAGCTGTTAGCTATCTATCTAAAATTAAATGAATATCAAGAAAATTCGCAGTGAATTTGCTACCAATGTTGTATTGCTTGAATATAATTGAATAAACCTTTTTGAATCGTCCAAGTTATCAATGCAAAGACTGAACTCAGCAAAGTCTTAGACTTTTTCCAAGTGAATGATTTTTTATGAATGTGATCCGTTACTGTTGCTCACTTTTAAGATAGTTTTTTTCAAACCCTCTCTGACACTTTTCATTTCCCTTTGAATGTCTCTTTAATAAATCATCACTTCTATTCAATGTCAGTAAGTATTTCAAATGATGCTCTATCAATATAATTTGCTTTTTGCATCAGTGCTTCCAGCACAGAGTTCTAACCCATGTCAGTGATATTGACATCTACCTTGTGTGTCTACATAGAAATACCTACATTAGGATGACATTGTCAAACTTGGCCAATCCCTTAATTCTATTCCTTTCTGAATAGAACTAATCACCTTTGGAGGCAGAACTGGGTACTGCAGATGCTGGAGATTAGAGTCAAGATTAGAGTGGTGCTGGAAAAGCACAGCAGGTTAGGCAGCATCCGAGGAGCAGGAAATCGACGTATGGGGCAAAAGTCCGAAGTTTCGGATTCCTGATGAAGGGCTTTTGCCCGAAATGTCAATTTTCCTGCTCCTCGGATGCTGCCTGACCTGCTGTGCTTTTCCTAAGCACCTTTGCGTCCATGCATAATGTGAAAATTTTAGAGACCACAGTTGAAATAGCTGAGGCAAGATTTGGAGAAGGATGGAGGAAAATACGCATCACACTGAACTAAAAGATCACTTTTCATCAAATAAATTTTCAAACAAACATCACATGGCTCACTGAGCAGCATAAATAAAGAACACTAAGCAATGTCACTGACGAAAATAACTTGCCTTATATTTCTGCTAAACATCTTACTGTTAATCAATTTAAAAAAACGTTAATTTTAATGTCATATCATCCTATGTAATACTTTTATTCAAACAAAATGCTCTGCATAGTTTGAAACCTCAGTTTACAAGGTTACATTTGCATTTTTCTGTAACAGATCTGGTAAGAGGGAGACATTCATAGTTGCTATTTGTTAATTCAGCCAATTAAGTAGTAAATTCAAGTAAATTATGAACATACATCTACTTCAGTAGTTCAAACTCTTATATTAACAGTTCTATGGATAGAAATTTATTTCAATCTGTTTAATGCCTTTTTCTTTTCAATACATGAACATATTTCCTTGTTTAAATAGTAAAGATGCAATGCAACATTAAACACTAAATACATTACGTCTTGCAATACATACAAATTGATATATATTGTTTGTACTGCAATAGACCAATTCAGTGTTCTGATGGGCAACTTAGAATTGTACGGTGCTGCATTTTAAAAGGAAGCTATTTTCTGTCCAAAATTTCATATCAATCTCCACATGAATAAGAAAATCAAGCATTACTCACAGGAATACACATTGCAATACACTATAAAATAATTCCCTGTAACGGCAGGAGTTGCAGAGTCAGACGAGTAGACAATGAGTTATCAAATTATAATTCACATCAGAATGGTTAATAATGCATTGACATTGAAGGAAGGACAAATCTGGATTTTAAAAAATCACCACATAACCAATGTAATGAGTTAAAATTCAAAAGCAGGTAAGTATGACATAATAAGCCCCAGAGTTCATAACATACACAAAACATGAGCTTATCATACATATTTATGTTACCTCAAATGATGCTCAAATTCAATTCTTATCATCCTGCAAATTAAAACCACTACTAACTCTCTTCTTTACCACCCCCCTCTACCCCACCCCACAATGTCCCATTACATTTGTATCTTTATGGGTAAAGTTTTTTTAGATTACTTACAGTGTGGAAACAGGCCCTTCGGCCCAACAAGTCCACACCGACCCGCCGAAGCGTAACCCACCCAGACCCATTCCCCTATATTTACCCCTTCATCTAACACTACGGGCAATTTAGCATGGCCAATTTGCCTAACCTGCACATTTTTTGGATTGTGGGAGGAAACCGGAGCACCCGGAGGAAACCCACGCAGACACGGGGAGAACGTGCAAACTCCACACAGTCGCCTGAGGCGGGAATTGAACCCGGGTCTCTGGCGCTGGGAGGCAACAGTGCTAACCACTGTGGGCGGCACAGTAATCTAATCTAATCTAAGTAATCTAATCTAAAAAAAATTTGTATCTTTATGGTAAGGTTGAAGGAATGAAGAAAGCCAGGATGACCCTTGCTATAACCATCAATGCATGTCTTTTTAAGCAACAGTTCAGTATTATTTGACAAAATATGTACAGAATAAGTAAAAAATGGCATTCAAGGAATGCAGTAAACACAGAAACACTTAAACAAGGAAGAGGAGAAGGTCGGTTAGTCTTTCAAGTCTGCTCCGCCGTACCGACCAGTACCCTTCCACTGACACCCTCCTTCGACTGACTGAACTGGTCCTCACCCTGAACAACTTCTCTTTCCAATCCTCCCACTTCCTCCAAACGAAAGGAGTAGCCATGGGCACCCGCATGGGCCCCACCTACGCCTGCCTCTTCGTAGGATATGTGGAACAATCCATCTTCCGAACTACACTGGCCCCACCCCCCACCTTTTCATCCGCTACATCGATGACTGTATCGGCGCCGCCGCGTGCTCCCACGAGGAGGTTGAACAGTTCATCCACTTCACCAACACCTTCCACCCCGAACTCAAATTCAACTGGACAGTCTCAGATTCCTCCCTCCCCTCCCTCGACCTTTCTATTTCTATCTCAGACGACCGAATCAA
>NC_057744.1:16532058-16541898 GCF_004010195.1 Chiloscyllium plagiosum
CCTTCATAATTTTATATGTTTATACAAGATCCGCCCCCCTCATTCTTCTGAATTCCAATGACTATAATCCCAGTCTACTCAGCCTCTCCTCATAAGCCAATCCCCTCAACTCCGGAATCAACCTAGTGAACCTCCTCTGCACCCCCTCCAGTGCCAGTACATCCTTTCTTAATTAAGGAAACTAAATCTGCACACAGTACTCCAGGTCTGTCCTATCACCCTCACCTTGACCTTTTTCCACCTATCACATTTCTGACGCCCCTCCCCCAAGTCCCTCCTCCCTATCTTTTATCTTAGCCTGCTGGACAAACTTTCCTCATTCCTGAAGAAGGGCTAATGCCCGAAACGTCGATTCTCCTGTTCCCTAGATGCTGCCTGACCTGCTGCGCTTCTCCAGCAACACATTTCCTGCTCTGCCATTCAGTATGATCATGACTGATCCTCTAATCCAATGCCACATTCCCACTTTCTTCTCATACCGACTGATACCTTTAAAAGTGAAAGAATTATCTCTCTCATTCTTGTATTGTGTCAGTGACTTGGCCTCCACATCCTTCTGTGGTAGACAATTCAGCAAGTTCATTACTCTTCAAGTGAGTATATTTTTCCTCATCTCAGTCCTGGATTGCCAACTGTATACCCTGAGACTATGTCCTTTGGTTCCAGACTCCACAACCAAGGTAAATATTTTCACTGCATCGAGTCTGTCTGGCACTGTTAGGACTTTGTATCTTTCAATCAGATGCCCTCTTATCCTTCTAAACTCTCGTGAATACAGGCCTAGTCAAATCAACCTCTTCTCCATCTCTGGTATTAACCTAGTGGACTGTTGCTGCACTCTCCATACCACAAGTATATCCTCTCTTATGTAGGAAAGCCAAAACTGCATGCAATACTCCAGGTCTGGTCTCACCAAGGCCCTATATAACTGCTGTAAAACATCCTTACTTTGAACTCAAGTCCTCATGCATTGAAGGCCAATATATCATTTGCCCTCCTCATTGCTTGTTGCAACTCCTGTCTACTTTCATTGACTGGTATACAAGGACAGCCATATCCCTTTCTACATCCATCCTTCACAAAATATTATTATTTCAAGAATACCGTTCCTGTTTTTCACTCTGAAGCATACAACTTCACATTTAGCCACAATGCACTGCATCTGCCATGTGTTTGTCCACTCACTCAACATGGCTGTATTGCCTTGAAGCCTGTTACATCTGCCTCAACTCTCAAACCTGCCCATCAACCTTAGCAAACCTGAAAATGTTGCATTCAGTTTCCTCAGCCAGGTAATTTTGAATATCGTGCAGAGCTAGGGCCCAAACATGGATCCTTTTGAAACACCAATAGTCACTGCTACCTCTCAGAAAAAGATCTATTTCTCCCATTTCCTATGTATTGATTAATAGTTGAACCACGCCAATATACCATACGCTATCCCATGTACCTTAAATTTGCTCATTAACATCTTATGCAGGACCCTAATGAAAGCCTTCTGAAAATCCAAATACATCATATTCACTGGTACTCCCTTATCTATGCTAATAGTTGCATCTTCAAAAAACTCCAGTTGATCTGTTAAGCATGATGAGCTCTTCATAAACCATGCAATTTCACAAAGGTCAAACTGTTGATAGCTTGAAGCTTGTTGAAGCAGTAAATTTGAATACATTCTACTAATACCTGATTAAATGTCTTAACTTATTCCCAAAAATTAAGCTGCAGTAGGTAAAAATATTGCAGTGTTAAATGATTCATGCTGTCACCACAAGAAAACTGTCCAAATTGCCTTCACACTTGACACTCCAAATATCAGCTCAATGCATTTTAAGGCAGTGTAACAAACTGCTGTAGCAAGAAACCATATAATAGAATGATAGCATTCCTTGATAACGATTAGTACATGTTTCCGTAACCTTGGACACATCACTGCAGAGGATGCTGCATAGGCTCTACATCTATGAATGCTAGAAAACAGATCAGTGATCCAATTACTCTCCCTTGCTCTCAGACATCCACCACATAGTAGCTATTTATACAGAAAACTTAACACAATCTTAAGAACACTATCTGGACTGTCCTTACAGCTGGCAAGAGATGCATACTACCCAGGGGACTCTGAATTACTTATCTAACTTGATCTTTAAAAGTACCATGCAAATTTGCTTAGTATATTATCATATCATATCAATACTACTGAAGAGTGATGATATATCATTTTTACATAATACGGCATAACTTGCAGGAAATAATGCTAAACAAACCAATAATCTGACAGAATAAAACTATTAGCAAACTGTGTTTTATATGGTTGGTTAATGATTTACAAACCATACTTTTATTGTATATAGTAAATAAACACACCTTTCATATACATGTGTCACCACAAAGCTGAGACAGATAAAGTAAATTGGTCTGAATTAAATTTGCTTATCTAAATAATTTGCATATGCTTTTAAAAAGTAATCAAATGCAAACATTTAAAGTGAAAAGCTTCAAAATTAAATCAGAATGGTCTTTGCTTTAATAAACATACAGTCCCATCAGAAATAGATCACATGATTTCAATATCCTCTAAAATTATATATAAGGCATCTAGCATTGGCCTCTCACAGTTTCTTTTAAATGTGAACATGCACCTGAAATCTTAAACTTTCAACTTTGTACACGCTCTCCATTAATAATCACTTCTCCATGATAATATATATCAAAAGGGTTAGTTTGGTTAAATTTTAGTGACTATTTTATAAATTGGCTCTCTGTGCTAGTGCTTGTTAAGAGTTAGAGAGTTTGGCTACAGATAAGTAGCCATACCTTTCGAGTCACGGGTCGTGTCCATGAAGCCTGGAGAAAACAAACATGAGACACAAATACTTTAGATATGTTAGTAATGAACATGCACAGTCAGCTTACATTTAAAGATGCTTTGTGCAGGTAACAATATCTAGAAGGGATACGCAAATACAGTGGAATCTTATTACTTAAAAAAAGGGGACAACTCCTCACCATAAAGTTTTTTTCCCCATGGTCTTGGCGGTATTTCCATTAAGATCAGTAAAGATGCCCAAACCTTGGAAGATAAATAGCGTGTGCAAAAACCACGCTTAGCAGTGGAAGTTTATTTAACATAGGAAATTCAGATGTTTTTCTAAATAAGTATAGGATTTTACAACTTTTTTTAAAGTGAGAAACTAAGCTGCTTCTATAACTGTTATATTTTGTCTGATATGAACTTCATTTCTTAGCGTCTTTGTAATGCTATGCAGTGGATGGTCATGTGACTTGGGAGCAGCACCATTAGGAAAAACCATGTGGACCTGTCAAGAAATGGATTGACATTAGTGGATAATAGAGACTTTACTGATATTTATTTCCGGATATGCTGGGAATATTGGGAATGCATTAATGGGTTTCCGCAATCAGTGAAATATTGTTTATTTCCAGGCGTATCACAGCCACCTTCTGAGGAATGGGATTGGGTGAACATAGTACTAGGATCATGGGTACTAGAGATACCATTCTGAAAAGGCAGAGGTTTGGGATTTTGTTTTTATATATAACATTTATACGCTTTCAGTGTCCAAACTTAATATGGAGTAATGTTGGAGATCTAATGAGCCAATCACACAGTACTTCCTACCGAAATCGCAGCATTCTGTGAATCGTGGGAATTTGTAAGGTTTAGATTTCCTAAGCTGCAATATTTGCCATTGATTTTTTGGCTTCCTGATTTGCATATGATTTACACATGATGCAAAATGCATTTTGAAAAAAGAAGAGTCGGCTAGAAGCCAAAAGATCCACAAAGTATCCTGCTGTTCATCATCATCAAAAAAGGCAAAGAAAATATTTCTGCTAACATGTTAACCTGGTGTTATGCTCTGGGTGAAGGTGCTGTGATAACTCCAACCATTTTTGTCCCATTGGTATCAGCAGAAGAGTTAAAAGCAGACTAGGTGGAACCTTGCTCATGGTCAGAGTTTCAAATTGGTTGGGCTCATTTAAATGACACCATACAGATGATTGTGGATGAGCAAATTGAATCACACATGGCACGCCAAACTAAAGCTTGAATCTTTTCTATCTGGAACAACAGGATTAAAATAGCTGTTTCCACCAGCTGATTTAATTTCAATACTGCTGGCAGATAATCTGCTTTCACCCACTCTAGAGAAGACCAGATGAGATACTTCCACTGGGCTAATTCATGGAACATAATAAACAAGCTATTTAAATCGTTGCAATCTCAGCAATTTGAAAAGAAATGGGAAAAGCAATTCTTAATGGACTAATACCTAGCAACTCACCCATGTGCCCATCAAAATAGCAGATGAAGACTGTTACCTTTTATGGCAATACAACCAAGTGTCACTTGCCAATGCATAAATAAGGAGGGGTAATGTTCATTAAAGTGGAGGTGATGCAATTTAGACAGGGTGTATAATAGGTAGCTAACCCCAAGCAGCCAGGTAGCCATTCCAACTCCAAATGAAAAATATCCTTGTCCCCACAGATTATCTGAATTTGGAAGGCGGTGATTCAATCCCTTCATGAGGAACATTTACTGTTAAAATGTATGTGAAGTAAAAAAATGCTGTATTGTAGATGCTCACCGCACTGGAATGGTGCAGAGCCTCTCCCTGCTGAAGTGTACAATTCCCATTAAGTGTTTCTATCACTGTGGTATATCAGGATGAAGATTCAAAAGCTGATAAAACAGTTGGTGTTTTTAGAAAAACTGGCAGCATTTGATACAATTTAGCAGGTTGTGGAAATATCACAGGAATGCGGAGCATTGAAATAAGCCACTTCTGAATGAGCAATTCTGTAAGTGGCAATGAAACAATATACCAGCCGATCACAATACAGCCAGAATAATGAGTCTTTAATGCTTCTCAAGCAGCTAACCAGCCAGGCAAACACTATAAATGTCAAAAAAAAAACTTTGTTCATCAAACTGTTGGATTCCTGTGTAGCAAATTCCAATTGGCCCACAAAGCTCTGCTTATGTTGATCCTGAAAAGTAACAGCCCGGATATTTCTACTCCAGAAAGGACAGAGGAATCATGGCTTTGACACTGACGGGAGACTTGGCAACCAAGCTTTATTTTAATTATATTTTAATTTTTAAGCTGCCTCATTAACCAGTTAGCAAACTGTCTTCCATTTGAACTGAAGTTAGTGATAGGTTTAGGAAGTAAGTACTTGGACAAGCACCTGAGGTATTGTGACTACAGGCTAAGTGCCTAATGCGTGAAAATAGGATTAGTATAGGCAGTTGTATATACTTAGTAGTACAGACTCAATGGACTGAAGGGCCTTTCCTGTACTCGATGATTCCATGCAAATTAAGAGACAACAGCACGTTGCTTGAAAAGTTATTCAATTTTTGTAATCCCGGTTAATGATTCCAAGTCATACGAAAACTAAAGAAAGGAACAGGAATAGACCATATTGCTCCTCAAACATGTTCTGCCATTTAGTATGATCACAGCTGAATACATGTATTAACTCCATTCTGAAGGAGGGGCACTGGACCCAAAATGTTAACTTTGCTTTCTCTCCACAGATGCTGCCAGACCTGCTGAGTTTTCCCAACAATTTCTGTCTTTGAGTCTGATTTCCAGAGCTGAACAGATACTTGGTTTGTTTTTTGTTTGTTTAGTGTTTAACTCCATTTTCCTGTGCTTTTTTTTCAGAAGCCTTGACGTAATGAGCAAAACCCTAATAATCCCAATCTTGAATACACTCAAGTACAGAGCATGCACACACTTGACTGTAATCTGAGACCACGGCTTCTGGTTCTAAGTTTGCCCTGGGCTGAAAACCCATCTCTTGGCATCAAGCCTTTTTAATGAAACAACCACTCATTCTGAACCCTAGAGGATATAGGGCCATTCCACTCTCATTTCTTCAGAAAACACTATCATGAAACCTGCCAAACATGGACCATCTGTTTTGACTTTCATCATCAGATTTTAAGACGTCAGACTTATGGACTGAAATTATTTTAAATGGGAAAAACACCAGCTTAAAACTTTTTAGTGATCAACTGACCATAGGCTGAGCTAGGCTCTGGAAAACCAATGTGGGATAAACAACATTGACTGACCTGAAATCAAGACTTTTCCTCGATATAGATTGAAGCTAGTCAGGCCTGAAGAAACTCACATTTCCTATTTTAGACGTATATCTGTACCATCAGTTTCACATATTGGAGACAAATGGACTTGCCAATAATGATCTAGTTCAGAAACAATAAGTCCAAACAAGCAAATACATGAGTTAGATGTTTTTTTAACTGCTTTGGCAGAGTGGAGGAGATAGATTTTTAATAGAACTGAAAGAATCGTCTTTGTGTCTAACCTTGCTCAGGAAAGACTCAACAGCTGCTGTCAAAACAAACTGGAGAAACATCCAAATGTAGACAACTCAAGAACAATAGTGGCTATGTCTTTAGCTACTGATCAAGGATATCCCTATCCAATCACCATCTCAGGTCAACATCTTATACCTTCGGGATACCCAAATGACTTTAAGCTGCTTGTTCTAGTACCTTCTCATTTGTGTTGGGCACTATTTTGTGCTTTTGTCCGTGTGCATTTGATGTTTTGTCTTCATTAATTTTCCTCAGAGTTTGCAAGTAATAAAATTCCTCTTCCATATTATTCATGGTGTGCTATTTAACTACATTTTAATTAGAATGAGGTATAGCTGCACACCAAAAAGATCATTAAAGTTTTATTGCAGTCAACTGAGGAGGCTGAAAAACATGAGCAAATTCACCTCATTGTAACAACTGTCATCCAAGAATCAATCAAGTACCCCTTCACTGCACCTCCTTTAAAGGCAATCTTCTTTTTTTTATTCGTCTTCAGGTAAAAATGTGTAACATACGTGTCACTCGAGGTGCTACAGTATTCACCAAACCCTGTACAATTGGAGTTAGGCTCCTGTACTTCTATACTTCAACTTTCTTGCAACAAAAACTAATGTACTGTGACATTCTAACAGCTTGTGGTATTTGCATGTTAACCTTCCGTGATTTGTGTGTTTGTATGTTAGCTCGTGATGTCTGTGCTGGAATATCTAAATCCTAACATTTAATAAGTTTGCACCTGTTGAAAAGAAAATTACTCAACCATCCTTGTTAACTAAATGGATAGTTTCACAATCACCCCCACGCTTCTGCATATGCTAACTACCTGCTCAATTACTGAACTGGGCAACTATGTTTGCAAATCCTTTACATTCCCCTCACAGTTTACTTTGCCACCTCGCTCTGTATAATCAACAAACCTACACTCAGTTCCTTTTAAGTCAGATATTGACACGTTTTATATGTAGTTGAGACTTCAGGTTTGATTATTAGAGTGCCCCAAAATCTTAAACTTTAACCCTCTCTAAAATAAAGTTGCATATAGTGAATATCAGGTATCATAGTGCAAAAATACTAAGCAGTCGAGCAGAGAGAGAGACTTAATTCACAAGTCTCAACTTTTTCACCCATTTTAAAAAGAATATTTTCTCAGCTATCCACTTAACCAAAGAAGTCCACCCCCTGATTCTCGATTGACTTCAGTAAAATTTATTGGCACCACTAACTGGTTTGTAGCTGTGTCTGAATTATACAATCAGTACTACTTATGTATTTAAAAATTAAAAGATCTCTGATTGACAAATTGAATTAAACTTTAATCCTCAACCTTGAGGTTTGAAACCCAATTATACAAAGGATTCCTCGAGAAAATCTTATCAGCAGATTCAGTGATGCTGAAGAAGATAAGACCATAAGGCATAGGAGTGGAAGTAAGGCCATTCGGCCCATCGAGTCTACTCCGCCATTCAATCATGGCTGATGGGCATTTCAACACCACTTACCCGCACTCTCCCCATATCCCTTAATTCCTTGCGAGATCAAGAATTTATCAATCTTTGCCTTGAAGACATTTAACGTTCCGGCCTCCACTGCACTTCGTGGCAATGAATTCCACTCTCTGGGTGAAGAAACAATTCCTCATTTCTGTTTTAAATTGACTCCCTCTACTTCTAAGGCTGTGCCCACGGGTCCTAGTATCCTTGCCTGATGGAAACAAATTCCCAGCGTCTAACCTTTCTAAGCCATGCATTATCTTGTAAGTTTCTATTAGATCTCCCCTCAATCTTCTCAACTCTAATGAATATAATCCCAGGATTCTCAGCCGTTCATCGTATGTTAGGCCTACTATTCCAGGGATCATCCATGTGAATCTCCACTGGACATGCTCCAGTGCCAGTATGTCCTTCCTGAGGTGTGGGGCCCAAAATTGGACACAGTATTCTAAATGAGGTTTAACCAGAACTTTATAAAGTCTCAGTGGCACATCGCTGCTTTTACATTCCAACCCTCTTGAGATAAATGACAATATTACATTTGCTTTCTTAATCATGGCCTCAACCTGAAAGTCAACCTTTAGAGAATCCTGGATTAGCACTCCCAGATCCCTTTGTACTTTGGCTTTATGAATTTTCTCACCGTTTAGAAAATAGCCCATGCCTATACTCTTTTTTTCCAAAGTGCAAGAGCTCGCATTTTTTCACATTGAATTTCATCAGCCATTTCTTGGACCACTCTCCTAAACTGTCTAAATTTTTCTGCAACCTCCCCACCTCCTCAGAACTACCTGCCTGTCCACTTAACTTCGTATCATTGGCGAACTTCGCCAAAATGCCCCCAGTCCCTTCATCCAGATCATTAATATGTAAAGTGAACAGCTGCAGCCCCAACACTGAACCCTGCGGGATACCACTTGTCACCGGCTGCCATTCCGAAAAAGAATCTTTTATCCTAACTCTCTGCCTTCTGTCAGACAGCCGATCCTCAATCCATGCCAGTAGCTCACCTTGAACACCATGGGCCTCAGCAGCCTCCCATGAGGCACTTTATCAAAGGCCTTTTGTAAGTCTAGATAGATAACATCACTGGGTTTCTCTGGTTTAACCTGCTTGTTACCTCTTCATGACCTCTCCTTACAAAATCCATGCTGATTTGTTCTAATCCGACCCTGCACTTCCAAGAATTTAGAAATCTCAGCCTTAACGATGGATTTTAGAATTTTACCTACAACCGAGGTTAGGCTAATCGGCCTATAATTTTCCATCTTTTGTCTTGATCCTTTCTTGAACAAGGGGGTTATCACAGCGATTTTTGAATCATCTGGGACTCTCCCTGACTCCAGTGATTTTTGAAAGATTACAACCACTGCCTCTGTTATTTCTTCAGCCACCTCTCTCAAAACTCTAGATGTAGCCCACTGGGGCCAAGAGATTTATCAAGATGGTGGACATAAAACTCTGCCAGCATCTAAAACATTGCTATTTTGGGGAGTGAGGCCTGGATTTAAAATGTTTGCCATAAATGCCATCTAAGTCATTAAGTTGGAAAAAGTATACACAGGGGTTATAATATACAGTGGAAACTCGATTATCCAAATGTGATGGGCAGGCACTATTTCGTTCGGATAATCGATTATTTGGAAAATCGATTAATTGCCTTTCCTCTGGGGCTTGGAGCTTTAAAGTCTGCTCCCTATTCAGGAGAGAGCAGCAGTACACAGCGCACGAGATCCTGATCCCAACCTGGTCCAAAGCCACTTCCCAACCCTGCCTCCCAACCCCGTCCAAATCTTCCCCCCAACCCCATCCAAACCCACCCCTTGCCCCCCAACACCATCCAAACCCACCTCTCAAACCCCCAAACCCATCTAACCCCATCCCCCAACACCGTCCAAACTTGCCCCCCAACACCGTCCAAACCCATCCCACAAACCTGTCCAAACCTGACCCCTAACCCCCCAA
>NC_057744.1:16542813-16716513 GCF_004010195.1 Chiloscyllium plagiosum
CCCAAACCCGCCCCTCTAACACCGTCCAACCCCGCGCCCCCAACACAGTCCAACCCCGCTTCCCAACCCCGTCCAACACAGCACAAAGCGCGCGAGCTCCCGCCACCACACCTCCCCCTCCGACCCCTCTCCGGGGCATCCGGACTGCACACCAACAAGAAGACTACTGCTGCTGTTGCTGTCTTTGTGGGGTAAGTCTCCAAATAGCGCGCACACACATACACACACAACGTTTTACTTCAAATGTTTGAGAGGTTCCATGTTTGCCTTGTACAGGACAATGTTGGAGAGATTATCTGGGGAAGGGTGGTGGGTTTAGGGTACACCCCTCTGTAGAACTCCAGGAAAGTGTGGGGACAGAGAGAGGGTGGGAGGTCAGTCATTTGGAGACGGTGCCTGTTTAATCACTGTAAACAAAAAACGCAATCACTGCTGGAAACATGTTTTTGATGTAATGTTTCTATCGGGACCTCAAGAACTCCTTTGGATAATCAGATTTTCAGATAATTGGTATTCGGATAATCAAGTTTCCTCTGTATATCGTTAAATATACAATAATAAAGATTTATGCAGCTTATCATGTAAGAATGGCCACTTGTTCTTTTTTAATACATTTCACCTTGGAATGGATTGCAGCAGTGTGAAGTGAATGGAATGGAAAATTGGACTGGGTGTTAGCAGTCGTTGGATCTATTAGCATTAGTTTTTGCCTGGTGGGCGATGTTAAAATGCTCTATCACAAGTTACTTTATCATACATGCAGCAAATGTCTGGCTCAATTGCTCTCTTGATTACTATAAAATACTCAGATGAACAATTATGTTGAAAATGATGTACTGAGAAGAACAAAATTCATTGGAATTAACATCTTATGAGAGAAACAATTAATGGTAACTTCACATTATGGCACAGAATGGCTCTGCAGCAGCAATTGCTCCAAGTTGGATTCTTTCCTACCTTCACAGGTGATTACAGGGACAATGATAGATATCTATCCAGTTCAGAAAGGGTAACTGTATAGATAGAAATTTTCTTTAGAAGTTACATATTTCCTGTTGTTACATATTTCCTGTTGTGATTGTTCCTGTTAAGCTATGAGATAAAAGAAACTGATGGAAGCAGGTTTAGTTTTTATGATAACACTAAAAGATACTGTTTTCAGGTTTCTGTCCTTTGGCATTGTTCTGTATAGGACACCATCTATTGCCAGCAAATGACCAAAATATTTCTTTTCTTGAATTCTATCAAATCTTCCAATCTACACTTAAACTAGTATCCATTACAGGGAAGATCTCTTCCATTTGTAGCAATATCATCAGCACATTCTTTACAGGGGAAATTGTGATTTTTCTACAAGAAGCAATATAACTTATCAAATACTATATTTAATAACACTCCTTTTCAACTGAGTTTCTATTTGTAATGATGTTTGACCCTAAAATAATATACTTTAAACCCCTCCAAAACAAAATCAGTAGTTTATGAAATGAGACTATAGTTTCTGCAGCATTTCATGACATAGTTGCAAATGTCAATGCCGCTACATGTTTAAGATGATTTAGAAATTGGAGAAGGGTCGAGGTAGTTTTAGGGAAGAAACAGTGACAGAGTGGAATAATCTCAGGGGAAAAAGCAGCTGTGCCAAAGGAAAGAAACAGTGGATACGAACAAAGTACAAAAAGAATTACAGCAACACTATTTTCAAAAAATGAGAAAATGTAAAATGAGGGCAAATAGAAAGTTAAGAATGTTCACAACATCAATATTTAAAGAATACGCATGTGAAATGAAAGAAAAGCAAAAAGGAAAGTGTGAATAAAGGTATTCTTTGTATTCTTTTCAGTCACATTAGGACTGGTGCTCATAAATTAATACAGAAAGAGAACATACAGTAAGGAACAATGATTTATACAGTAAGTTTGATAAAATGATAAAAATAGAACATTCACTTCACAACATACTTCACAATCACAATATCGTCGATTGGAATAAAATAGATACAAACACATTTAATAACAAATGTTATACATGATCAGTTAATTACTAAACACTCATGATGAACAGTAAGCTTAAGCAACAAGAAAGCTAAGACAAATGATAAAAGGGTTGCCTCATTTACCTTAGTAATAATTAATCTCTGATAGAAATCAAATATTTTAACTTTACCATATTAGAAGGCAAGCAACACACAAAACAGACAGTGAAGCTGCATGCAAAGGAGGAGGAGTGAATATGCATAGCTAATATATTATAATTTTCTGTTATAAAAGCCTCACTCAGTCCCTGGAGATTAAACTCAGATGCTGGTAAGAGCAGGAAATGATTTTATGGACTGAATGCAATGTGAATGACCACTGTTTGCAGTCCAGTTGGTCCAAACCAACACAACATTATGACAGGACCTTTTCTCCTACTTGCAAAAGCAAACTTGAAAATCCATAGCCATATTCTGAAAAGGTTGGAGTTGACTGTCACCAGCTCCTGCTAACAATCGATAGCTGGCAAAAACTGAACCTGATCTGTTTTTGTATAATCAATGAGCCTAATAAATAGGATAAAAGAACATTCATTCAGAAATTTGTAGGTCTCTGTTTCAGCTTGAAAGAAGCAGACTGTGAACTAAAAAGTAATTTTTTGTCCAACGTTTTTAAACAGTTAAATACATTTACTATCTTTACTCCATTACTCACTTTGGAAAATTCAGTAGGATCAGCAATTAAAAGGAATTCCAATATATTTAACATTGCCAGCACACTGCGGCATTGCATGTCCTTCTCAGAATTACATGCAAAACCAACAAGCAACTTCTGAAAGTAAGTGTTTCCAGGGCTCTCTCAAATGTATTCGACTGAACAGCAATGGGCCCACACTTAAAAAGATAAAGTACACCAAGAATGAAACAAACAAAAGTAGAAATTGCTGGAGAAACTCAGCAAGTCTGGCAGCATCAGTGGAAAGAAAATCATTAACACTTCGAGTCCTGCAACCCTTCCTCAGATCTCGAGTTTCACCAGAAATTTCTAGTTTTTTTTTTTCAGATTTCCAACATCCGTAGATCTTTGTTTTGTTTCCGTATAGGAAGACTGGGAAAACCGAATGCCTAATTGAGAGGCAGTAATGCGAATTAATTATCATGAAACTGAAGAATCCAATAAGGCAATAAGTAAGGGAATGTCTAATTGAAATAAGGGAGGATTTTCCAGTTCCTGAATTCAACCTCACACCAAATGTGTTGAGGTGGCTTTGCATTGAATTGTAACATTAGATTCACATATCAAGCCACGTGCCTATTCTCACAGAGAAACATCCAAGTTTATGCTAGTTTTCAATAGCACCCACTGTCTGCTACATACCTTCCACCAAGCAATCATTGTTCCAAGAAAATTATTTGCAGCTGGCATTATTCCAAGATAGAATTTATTAATGTTTATGGCTCTGTCCATTGCACTCCAAAATGGAACATTTTTCAACAAGTTGTAGTCTTTTACATCCACTGATTATTAATTATGTAAAATACATGTTAATTTCACTGGTGAAAGCAGGCCTTCATTTATCAGAAATATATAGCTCACCACAGTGACTATGCATTAAACTAGTTTTATTAGGTTGATATCAATCACTAGAGAGTTTTTGAATAAATGTGTTTCTCAGGCATTCCACTGTCAAATTTCACCATCTGTATTATCTGTGATAATACCTAATATTTAAGATTAACGAAATCCAAATGCTGTAATAGTAAACTTGTAATTACAGTGATGATTCTTTATTAATTTAATAATCCGTTTATCTTGGTTCACAAGAATTATTAGATTTGTTTTATTCATTCACAAGATGTGGACATCACTAACCAGGCCAGGATTTTTTGCCTATCCCTAATTGCCCAGCGGGCAGTTGACTCCCATGTGTGTGGGGGTCTGGAATCACATATAGGCCAGACGAGGTAAGAATGACAGATTGCCTTCCCTGAAGGATGGTAATGAGCCAGATAGGTTTTCTGACAATTGACAATGATTTCATGGCCATCATTAGACTCTTAATTCCACAAATTCCACACTCTTCCACGATGGGATTTGAACCTAACTCCTCATGGCATGATCTGGTTTTCTGGATTAATAGTCTGATTAAGAGATTGAGATGACAACATTGCTTTAAAGCCATGGAGTCACCCGATGGTAGGATAATCTACAAACTGATGTGAATAGATAATGAGCTTGCTTGAAACCCCTCACCCCAATTACCAAAGGAGCCAGAAGGGAAACTTTGTATGATTTCAGCAAAGACTCACACATCTGCATGTTTGGAGTGATGTTAAGCATTGCATTAATTTAGAAAGAATGCATGAGAGACATAAAATTTCTATTTCTTTATTTAGGTATTGTGAGTGGGCAGAATCTTGAAATTGTTTGGATTTTTATGACTGAGATTTGATTAATTTTTCTGTTCTCGTCGACAAGACTGTATCAAGAAGTAAAAAGTGATGAACTGTTGAACTGTTCAAAATAATATGAAACTGCATCAAAAGACAACTAGGGGCAAATATTTGCTCTGGGCATGTTAGGTATTACAAAATCATCAACTGTTCACTTCTATATATATTCATTAATGGGATGTGAGCAATTGTTGGCAAGGATTTGGGGTCCATCTCCAATTACACATGAGAAGTTAATGTTGAATACATTAGTTCACATTACAACAACAAAGCAGAAACCTTAATAAGAATTTTATAATCACTTAAAAGGCCTACACATGTTTTGCTGACATGTTCACAAGATGACATGTCAGGATATATAATTATTTCCAGTGCCTTATCCACCGGTCTGATGAGATGGGACCACAATCCAGAAAATAATGCTAAGTTATTAAATAGGTAGAAGGTTTCACACACAAACAAGCAAACCTGAATAAAATGGGTGACTTATGTATGCATGCCTTTTCTTATAATGAACACCCTAATTTTTTAAAAAATCATACACAAGAATGTAAACTGACTACAGTCCTCCACTTTCACTTATGTTTGTAATCAATCGAATTCACTCCTTTTTGTGAATAAAACTTTAAGGGAATGTTCATTATAAGTATCTAGATAGAAACTGATGTATTTCGCAATTACAAGAGAAGAGCATGTTGTCAGAATTTGCTCTTCCATCATGCATAATATCTACTCTGAGACAATGGAATCACAAGAACTCTATAGTCTATGAAGACAACAAATCATGGATCTAATGAGAGGGATCTGGTTTCCAAACAATCTTCATAGCATCAGAGAACATACTGAACAGAGTACAATTCTATAAGTGATTGCCAAGTGATTGTATATCATTATTCAATCATAATCCTGACCGAATGTTATACAGCACTGAGATTTTAATTGTAGAAGCAAAGTAATTCTCCTTTTTAAAGATAGCGTGCTATGGGAGAAGTCATTTTGTGTTTTGCAAATGAGTTAATTACCTTTGTTTAAAACCTCTAATTTGATAAACTATTAATGTAGCCAATATTTTCAATATCCTACCAGCAAACAATGCAGTGCCTGCAGATTTAATCCATAAATGCAGCGCATGGTTGAGTATCAAGCTCTATAGTCCAGAAAGTGCCACGTTCAGCAGCAGTTTGTACTAGATCAGGTGCTTCCTGCTGATCCACTAATTTTAGTGCTACAATTGGGCTTGGCACCAATGTATGTGTGTCTGTCTATACAGGATGCTCGTGGAATCAGAAACATGTGCAAACCGTACTGTGGTAAATGATGATTCCATGTGGAGTGAGCTATGGTTCAGTTCCATCAAGTCCTCCTTGGGCTAGACAGGCAACAAAGTCATGCATAACCTCGCCACAAGCATGGAGGCAAGCAGGAAAGAGTGGACTTAAAATTATTAGCTCCACTTAATCTTTGTGGGCAAGTGAATAAAATTAATAACATACAGATGATGAAATTTGTGCTCATTCTCCATCTCAGTGAAGGAGGTACAAATTCATCCACAGTTACATCAAGCCAGATTTCATTGACTTGTTCTACCTGTTCTCCATCCTTGTAGGTGTGAGTGCCTTTCATCCAGACAATGGTTGGGGTAGGGTCACCCTTAGCCTCACAGGTCAATGTAATCTGTTCTTCCAGCTCTACTGCAGTCTTGTTTTCCACATATGTAATTTCAGGTTTTACTATAAGACAAAAAGAGTTTTAAATCCTGGTTAATGACATACTGGCACCAACTAATAAGGAATGCCCATAAACTGACTGAATTTGTAGTAAGCTAGGACGATGATTCAGCAGTTAAAACAGGAGCTGCAAAGTCCAAATTTTCAGTAAGAACAACGTATCAACAAAATAGCCCTAACTGGAACTTCATTTCCCATTGTCATTGTCTGATTCAGAAACTGGAGCATGGTGCAGCACCAATTGTTCCCGAGTGGACTAATTCATAAAACACATGTACTAAATAAAAAGTGAAAATGCTAACTGCATTTCATGGCTGACAGATATCCAAGTAGGAAAATTCTAGGAACGTGTGGGTATGAAATTAAACAATTAGGTAATCATCGTGTTCAGAAGCTTTTAAGTAAATGTGCATCATTAAAACGATTATGGAGAAGTGCTTAAAATTTTAAAAGCTTCCCTGATGTGCACTTTAATACTTATGCAAACCTCTATGATTTTTGGAAAACTACTAATTTCCGGCAACCCATTGGGCTATCATTTAGTGACTCTGAAGCAGCAAGATGTGGAGTTGTTCTGTTTCTTGATCCACCAGCAATGGTTCACCCAAGAGACAAAAAAAAGTTTTAACTCCTGTTCAGAGATATTGTGACATACCTCTGGAGCAAGTGGGATTTAATCTGGGCCTCCTGTGCAGAGGTAGAGACTGAAACACTAAATGTAAATGAACAACTCAGTGTGGTACTGAAGGAATACTGCACTGCCATCTTTTGGATGAGAGAATAAATTAAGACTCTGTGTGTACCTTAAGGTGAAGGTAAAGGATCTCACAGCAACTTGTCTAAGAAAAGCCACAGTGTCCTGGCTAAAAACTACCCCTCAATCAATGCAACTGAAACATGGATTATCTGTTCACGGTCAAATTCCAGTTTGTGGAAGCTAGCTGTGTGTAACTGTGGCTGACATACTTCCTGCCTTCGAACTGAGCCTTCTAAAGTGCAGAAATGGCTTTAAGACCTCACAAGGTGATAAAAGGCGCTGTTAGACATAGCTTTTTCTCTGCCTTTCTTGAACGCTGATTTGAAGCATCTAACCCAATATAAATTCAACTTTAGGTGTAATGCAAGATGGATAACAACACAACAGTTGCCCATTTTTGGTCCTACCCAACGCTAACAGAAAGGAAAAATCAAAGTGTGAATGAGATGTACCTGAACTGTGATTAGGAACAAAAGTAGGCAATTCAGGCCCTCCAGCCTGCTCTACCAATTCAAAGAAATCAAAGTTGATTTGTCGCCTAACTTCACATACCTACTTTTGGTTCATAACCCTTAAATAAATTGTTAAGCAAATGTATTAACTCAGACATGGAATTAATTAATTAATAACTGATCCAGCATCCATTGCCTTTTTGTGGACGAGAGTTCCACACATCTACCACTCTCTGTGCAGAAGTGCTTCCTAACATCTCTCCTAAACGGTGTGGCCCTAATTCTCAGACAATGCCTCCTAATTTAGAGTTCCCAAGGAGTGGAAATAGTTTATCTACCCTGTTTCTTTCCAGTTACACAGTCAGACAGCAAGGAAACAGGCCCTTTGGTCCAACCAGTCCATGCTGACCACGTCCCCAAACTAAACTAGTCGCACCTGCCTGCATTTGGCCAATATTCCTCAAACCTTTCTTATTCATGTACTTACCCAAATATCTTAATCATGTCACTGAGTCTGCACCCACCACATCCTCTGGTAGTTCATTTTACACAATAACCATGCTGCGTTAAAAAAGAAAGTTGCCCCTCATATCCTTTTTAAATCTTTCATCTCTCACCTGAAAAAAACTTGCCCCCTCGTTGACATGCTTCACCTTACTCCTCTCCTCTCTAGAACCAAGGCCCATCACTTTATTCAATTCAGATTCCACCACCTGCTATGTCAATACTGCATTTGAAGGCTTCAATCAGATCACCCTTAACGTTCTAAATTCTACAGAAAATGGACTTAATTTGAATAACTTCTCATACTTCAATCCCTTAAATCCCAGATATCATTCATGTAAATCTATGTTGTATTTCCTCCAAGGCCAGTGTCTCCTTCCTAAGGTGTGGTGCCCAGACTGCATTCAGTACTCCAAGTAGGCTTTAACCAGGGTGTTGTATAACTGCAGTACAACAACTGCATCCTTATACTTCAAGGGCAAGATCACTCCACCCAAATTGCACAAAGTTTCATCTTTCCAAGATGTATTTAATTATTAATTTAAATTAACTGATCAAATCAAACATGACACAAAAATATCTGAATTCAATTCATGAGCGATTTGTGTAGTGCTTTATGTTGCAAATATTAAATTGCAAGATTTCTCTCAAGGCTGTGTTGTAGGTTCTCTTCTACAAGGTAATCCTTTTCTTTCAGGGTGGTCAATATGACAGGGACAATCAAATGATTGAAGTGCGTTATATTTTTTACAAATCAATTTTACAAAACAATTCATTAAAAAAAAGCAAACAATCTCTGTATCAAGCTGTGATCTAAGATAAAATGTTGATCAAACACTTTTACATGGCAATTACTGTGGACATGCTATTCTCAACAGTGGTTCCATGGCCATCATTCTGAATGCAGTTTATACCACGCGTGGAGAGCAACAGAGTTAACAGTTCATTTTGATGAAGCTGGTCATTCATCTGCAACATCATCTTGGTTTCTCTCCCCAGATGTTACCTTACATGCTCAAATTTTCTAACCTTTTCTGAGATTTTTTTTAATCCCCTCCTAGATTCTAGTATCTTCATTACCTCACTGGTGTTTGCTGTTTGCATTACATGTCTTCATGAACAAATGGAAATAAAAATTTCCTAACAAGTAAACAGTCCATTTTTAATTCTGTGCTGCTTGAATGAGAGGAACAGAAATTCAATTCCTGGACCAACGCAATAGAATATTTTGCCACCAGAGGGAGCTTTGTTATTTTTCAAACATTACTTTGTCCTCTCCTGGTAAGAGGACAGAACTGAAATTGCTTGATTTAGTTAATGCCTTAAGGTTTTGATACTGATGGTGCATGGATTAGCACCTAAACAAATACATTTGAAATTTTCAGATTTTGGACATCGCCTGCAAGTAGGACTTCTACCTATTCTGGAAGATACCCCACAGACTTCAAGCTCTCGGTTGGAAGGCAAATTCCCAGGATAGCTGAACGATTTCTCTGGATTAGAGGTGGAGGTTTGCTGGGTCAGGTTGCATTTGGAAAAATACCATGTTGCTTGATATAAGAAAAATCAATTGCTTTTGTGTATTGTTACAACCTTAATAAAAATGGGTGGCAAAGTAGCTCAATGGTTAGTACGGTTACCTCACAGCGCCAGGGAATCAGGTTCGGATCCAGCCAAGGGCGACTGTCCGAATGGAGTTTGCACATTCTTCCCGTGTGTTCAGGGATGTGTAGGATAGATGCACTAATCAGGGGTGAATGGGTCTGGGTGGGTTACTCTTTGGAGAGTCGATGTGGACTTGTTGGGCCAAATGGCCTGTTTCCGCACTGTTGGGATTCTATTTGTGTTCAACTTTCAACATCTGATTTTAACCTAAACCATCCAAGACCTAAATGGACTAAAGCGATTGTGAAAAGAGGACAAATACTGACCTACAATGCCTGCCATGATCACCTGACCATATATCATAGCAATCTAAATGAAACTAATGCAATTACCGTTTCATCCAAAGGCAGTGAAACCAGATAATTAAGTTAGCATCAAGAAATCTTGTTTTAATACACACTTGCATGAGGATTACATTAGATTCCCTACAGTATGGAAACAAGCCCTTCGGCCCAGCAAGTCCACACCGGCCCCCTGAAGAGTAACCCACCCAGAGTTATTCCCCTACCCTATATTTACCCCTGACTTGTCAATTTATGCATGGTCAATTTACCTGACCTGCACATCTTTGGATTGTGGGAGGAAACCCATGCAGACACAAGGAGAACGTACAAACTCCACACAGACGGTCACCCGAGGTGGGAATTGAACGCAGGTCCCTGGCCCTGTGCGGCAGCAGTGCTAGCTACTGCATCACTGTGCCGTCCCATTGACCTGTTAGGAGATTTAGGGATGTGTCCAGAGTATTCAGCTCAGAAATACAATGGAGCAGACTCAGGAACACACAAACACACCCACAATCAGCAGCTGCTTGAGTAGCAATAAGAGAGAAAAAAGAAATATGAACCTACAACAAAAATGTGGAAGTCTCCACCACCCTGTCGCTCAACATCAAAGTCAGTCCCAGTGAAAAAAGCAACTTAGGATATCAAACATTCACTGGGAATTCAAGATCTACAAAGTTTTTTCACTGCTTTTGGAATATTGCGTGCAATTCTAGTCTCCCTCCCATCGGAAGGATCTTGTGAAACTTGAAAGTGTTAAGCAAAGATTTACAAGGATGTTGCCAGGGTTGGAGGATTTGAGCCACAGGGAGAGGCGGAGTAGGCTGGGGTTGTTTTCCCTGGAGCGTCGGAGGCTGACGGGTGACCTTATAGAGGTTTATAAAATGATAAGGGGCATGGATAGGGAAAATTGACAAGATCTTTTCCCTGGAGTGGGGGAGTCCACAACTAGAGGGCATAGGTTTATGATGGGTGGGGAAAAAATTAAAAGGGACCTAACGGGCAACTTTTTTACAGAGAATGGTGAGTGTATGGAATGAGCTGCCAGAGAAAGTGGTGGATGCTGGTACAATTACAATATTTAAAAGGCATCTGGATGAGTATATGAATAGGAATGGTTTAGAGGGATATGGGCCATGTGCTGTAAAATGGGACTAGATTACGTTAGGATATCTGTTCGGCAAGGATGGGTTGGACCAAAGATGTGGATGAGTTTCCGTGCTGTACATCTGTATGACTCTATGCTGCAGAATACAAGTCAACAATTAAACAACTGGCCTCATTCATAAAATATAAATCTCACGGACTTGAATAACTTTAACTGCAATTGCCTTTACACTAGATATTCTTCACACCAACCTTTTTAAAATGTTTACTAATTTTTCAGGGTTAGAAGTTAAGAAAATTTATTTTCCTTTCCTTTTCCTTTTATTTTATTTTCCTTTCACAAAAAGACTCTTGTAATTTGCTGACTTTATTTCAAGTTAACCGTGTTTCACTTTAAGACTGAGCTGAGTGTTAACAAAGCAAAAAATATTGTTGTGACTCACCAATGGAAAGTTGGAGTTGAAAACAGGGAAGAATATTCCACTATCTCACCTGGTTATTAGTGTAAAATACTGCATTGCTCTTGAATTCCCCATCTTTATACTACCACGTTAACTACCCAGAAGAGACCGAATAGGAGACTATTCAAATCAGGTAAGGAGTGTTAATCTTTGAGTTGTATGTCACAATATCACTAGGTAGAAACAATGACTGCAGATGCTGGAAACCAGATTCTGGATTAGAGTGGTGCTGGAAACACAGCAGTTCAGGCAGCATCCGAGGAGCAGGAAAATCGACGTTTTGGGCAAAAGCTCTTCTTGGAAGAGTGAAGAATTCATCATCCGCAGTTCTCACTCTCATCCACCACCAAACTGCTGGGTAACAGGCAGGATAGGGCTGGATGCTCTACTCTAATGACAAATGCGTCAAAATGTGAAGAGTTTTACCAAACACTCGGAGAGTGATCTCAAGCTCAGCGTCTCCAGCCTTATTCTGTGCAATGCAGATGTAATCTCCGTCATCTCGTTTACTGATTTTGTTGATTGTGAGTTCAGAGCCATCTTCATTCATAATGTATTTATTCCCATCTGCTTCAATTACTACATCATCTCTGAAAAAAACACAGAAAATGAGATGTGTCAGGCTAATAACTACAAATCAGAGGTTCTGCAGAGAATAGGTGTAGCTGCAAAATTAGAGACAGAGTTCTTCGAATACATAGGTGGTTTTACACTCAGTGAATGTAACCTTGTGACCATCGGAGGGCTTGAGCATGGTTAAACATAGTTATTATTAAATAAACACAGCAAGACCGTGCCATTCTACAATACGATAGAGAACCAAAGCAGGTTTTTCTAAAATATGTTAAGTAATGCTCGTCCCATTTTTCACAATACTTTATTACAGCAGTAAAATAAAGTCAATTTAACTCTTGTACCAGAGGGGAAAATATTTCAAGAGAATAGACCTACTTCAGAGCAAATAAAAGACTTTTTTAAACCTTTTTAACACTAAAGCCTCTTGTGCATCATAAAAAGAAAGTTAAATCAATTGCAAACAAAGCTGTTTTGGCTCCCATTCTCAGACAGTTTTCCAACTCACAACACAAAGAATACAACTGAATTGAAATTAATATCGACGTATAGAGGCAAATTTCAAGAAAAGGGAATAATTATCTGTACTTAGCTAACTTAGTAATTTAGGTTTTTGACATTCGCAAGTATTAAGTGGAATTTAATGAGTTAGGTGTAACAATTTCAACTGTTTCTTGCAAATAGCATGCATTGCAGATATAGAGCACATAGCAACACAATGCGTGACAGCCTTCTTCTCGTCTTCAGCTACTATATATTTTAGAAATTCATCAAAAAAACCGCCTCGTGCTGTTTTAGTAACAGTTATGATTAGCTCAATGCCAAAGGTCTTGAGGATTTCAAATGACGCACATCTACTCTTAAGAAATAAGAGACAAACTAATTTGTTGGCTATACACTGTGGTAAAATGACTATACGGAACACCAAATCATTTTAATATACCCTTTCTTGAAACAAAATTGAAAAACAGGTCAGAAGATTATGGCACCGGGTACTAAAAGATCAACACTTCATAAACATATTTGACATTTTACTCTCCCTCACTTCATTTATTGCTTTTGATGAGTTAACTCATTCATTAACAGTGGATTTCAGAAAAATGCATTATACAGCTCTATGTAAATATTCCAAAGTACTTTCTGAACTCTGATGCAATTTTTAATTTAGGTCTTTATAAAAATAGATACAATACCCAAAAAAGATTCAAAATAATGACTCCTATGCAACTTTTAATGTTCTAGCATCCATTCATAGTCAGTTCGCCTGTGAACTTACACTACATTTCTTTAATCCTATTAGTGGTATTTAATGAATTGGCATATGGAAAACAAAAGGCATATAAAATGTTTCCAGTACTTTGCAATTATCCTGTGCTTGACACAGATAGCTGCTCAGCCATCCTTTTACACACTGTAATGCTATTCTGGAACATGAGGGCAGAAGTAGGAGCTGAAAAATATTGCCACTCTTCAGCAGATCAATCCCACTTCTAACACATATACAAAGGAGAAATAAACCTACTGAAGTCATGTTTTCGTTTGTAAATTAGTTTCCTATGGTGAGCAAAGTCAGCATTGCAACCAGCCAATTTCATGTGCTCATGGGTCTGTCAACATTCGTTTCAAGCCACAAACAGTTGCATTTTTAATAAAATGCCGATCTATTTGTGTTGAATTTTTTTGTTCTGTATCCTCTTCCCATCCGGTTTGTGTTACAGTCATATCATGTTTATTATTTATGTCTATTCATTATCTGGAGCACAACTACCATCAGAAATTGACAAAACGTCTTGCAGATCATGAAGTTTCAGTTGATCTCAATCCATTATCATCCCAATGAGCCAGTATAATTAGCCACATGGCTCTAGGCTTTGTTGGCGAAAGGAGTGAGAGTGTCAAGAAACCAGGCAAGGTGACTGTAGCTGGTCACTACCTAACGTTGCCTACTGGATATTGTTTCAGTATGATAGTGAGGAAGACAAAGCTCTGGCTCGTCTATGCAGCCATAGAGATTTATCAATTCTCATTATTACAGCCCAAAAAATGAAAGAAAGGACACTTGGTTGAAGGACTAGAGGGTTGTCTGCATCTGTGGGACTGTATTTACATGATTCAGTTTTTCTTTTAGAATTGCAAGGAGGAGGATTAGGAGGAAAAACAAAAGTGCGCATATTTGCTTGAAATGCAGCAGTGAAGCATTTGCTTTCTCTTCTTTTATTTGTCACTTGACCAGCAAAACCAGGAGATTCATCTACATTTGTCAGCTAATATGAATTTGGTTTGACATTGTTATCTTGAATGGATCCCACAAAACCAAATTGCTATGTGTTTGCATGATAAAGGACATGTATGCATACATGTATGCTGTGTGTACATTTCATTGATTATGACGATAAACCATTCTGGATTGTGTTGAATGGTGTTTTTCTGCATCATCACAAAAAAGAATCAGTCAATATACTGCTCAGTCCCTGCTAACGCTATAAGCAATGGCATTAAACAGTTTGCAATCTGAAGTAGATCATGTGAAGGGAGTTGAGCACTGTACATCCAAATTCCAAAAATGCTGAAAGGTCGGTAACGTCTGAGTAATTGTAGAGCTATTTTATTGAGTCACCAGAATCGTGGACTGGGGAGAGTTAAGGGATGTTGTGTTGGTGGACTTGCAGAACACATTTGCTCAGGATCTGCACAGAAGATTTTTAAAAAATCAGTCCGCAAGGAAAGAACCTTGGAATAAGTCATTGACGATTAATGTGACCATGATATCAGAGGATAGAAATGAAAGGTTCATATGCCAATTATCAGAATGTGACAACTAGTGTTCCCCTGGGATTTGCAGTGGGCTTGTTTTTCACTATTTATTAACAACCGGAGTGAAAAAGTGAATTCACATTTACACAAGTTGCAAAAGGCACCAAGCAGCTATGTGGCTCAGTGGTTAACACTGCTGCCTCACAGTGCCAGGGACGCAGGCTCAATTCCAACCTTGTTCGACTGTCTATGTGAAGTTTGCTCCAGGTCCTCCAGTTTTCTCCACAATCCAAAGACGTGCAGGTTAGATGGACTGACCATGCTAAATTACCCATAGTGTCGAAGGTGTGCAGGCTAGGTGGGTTAGCCATGGGAAATGCAGTTACAGGGATAGGGGGTATGGGTCTGGGTGTGATGCTCATCGAAGGGTCAATGTGCCAAATGGTCTGCTCCCACACTATAGGGAATAAATGATTCTACAAGATGAGAGAAAGGGGGCAGAAGATAATGTGGGAATATAGATAGTGAGCACACAAAACTGTGGCTGATGGAGTTCACCAAAGCAAACTGGGAGTATTTTCTTGGAGAAAAAAAGGATCTATGGAGGAGTGAAAGGACTTAGGTATCCATTTCACAAAACAAGAAGAGTGGTTACTAATTCAAAATCACAGCTGAAAAGCTGGTTAACTGATACTGGAAACTGTTTCGGAAAGAAATGAATAGTATTACTTGCTTTCTTTTCTAGTTTCACAAACACCAGAAGAAGAAACATTCTTATGTTAGTCAATAATTGGTTTAAGGCAGCAACAATTTATTTTCAGATTCAAGATTAATTGATTGATCACCCACTAATCTGCTGAAAAGTAAAAAAACAATTTGTCAGTTTTTTCTGTTGTACAGTCATCAGGACAATTCACAAAAAAAGAAATTCAAGGGGAATATTAACATGTGTGCTGCACATAATGAATCAATGAAAGGCTGTCACCTATTTCACGGATTTGAACAGTTACCATGCACATTTATTCCTGAAAGAGCTTAAAAGACAATGGTATATATAGCTTCCAATACATTGAATTCAATTGACACAATCCTAAACTGATCGTCAGCGGAATGGTTAGCATACTCATGATTACCCTACAAATGCTGCCCAAGTGAGGAATCACATCTAATATTACTAATTGTGTTACAGGTTTTGCAAATGCAAACTGATTGGGTACAGTCAGCAACTTGCTTGTTGTGAACATCTGAAGGTTATCTGATACAATCCAACAGACTTTGCAACTACAGTATTTGAATTGTTAATTCACAGGGACCTGTTGTTTGCAGACAGAAAGAACATGTGAACACTATACCCAACAAAATAGGTGACAGTCTTTGGCCTGGTTCACTTTGTCAACTTGACTGATTTAAAATTTACACAAATCTGACTGTTAATTGTCTATCATCTTGAACCGGGACATTCTCCATGACAATTCCTCTATCAGCGTGCACTTGGAAACCAATCAGTACTTTCCTCCCACACAGTGCAAATGTTCGCATTCCCGGTAAATTTGTTTTCTTATGTATTATCCTAATGAGCACAAGACAAAAAGCTTCACTGAGAAGTGTTTTAGTTACTAATACTCAAGTTAGATATTAAAAAATACTATTGATTGATTTTTATATTCCATAATTTGAAAAAATATATTTAGAGGAACAAGTTGAAATCTATTCAATGGAAAAGATCTCTGGAACCTTTCAATGATTCAATTATCACTGGATGAACAGAAAGCAATTCCAAAGCAGTCAGAATAATCTTAATTCTTGTTCAAATTTTATTAATCTTACCTCATCCAGGTCACCTCTGGCTGTGGGAATCCATCTGAATCACAAGTCAATGTCACAGACTGGCCACTGTGCGCTGTGGCATTCACCACCATGTCTCGGGGATGTATGCTGGGAGGAACTGTAACAAAAGAGTGTGAATACCATGTAAGGTGACAATATATAAAAAACAATGAATAATCATGAATGCCATTTTCCATGGTCCATTATCCCTCATCTGCAACATTTCACCATGACATCCCCTATTGCCTCTCGGTTTTCAAGTCACATATGACTGCCCATTCATGGTTTAGTTTCTATTTACCCGCTCATATACACAAGCACATTTAGGTCATTTTATAGCAAATGTTTTTCTATCTTCCCACATCATTACCTCCATAGTCCCAAGGATTTATTTTTATATCCCCTTCAGAGTCTTCTATTCCTCTGGATTCAGCCTTCATTTTATTACTTCTATTTATGGAGTGTAATATAAATGCAAACTGTTGCTTTTGTTTATGAAACAGCTTGGAAAATGAGATGAGGTGGTAAATAACAACTGCATACATTTGCTTTAAACAATGTTTTATTTAAACTGAAGAGCTGTGCAATTTACCAAACTGGGTTAATGACCAAAATATTGAGAATTAAACAACTTACCATTAACAATAACCCTTATATCCTTGAATTTGATTTCACCACGGGCAGCAATTATTCCTTCACATCTGTAAGTCCCTTCATCTGTCTTCTTAATACGGCGAATTTGCAAGTAGTTGTTGGGAAGCATAGTAAAACGATCTAAAATAAAAAAAATGGAAATCATCAGTACTCATATTTTATAAAAACAATACAATCGAAGTAATTTACCTCACAAACCCAGAGCTTAAAGATTTCTACTCTCTAACTTTGGAGCTTTCTCCTTCAGACCATTTTTCTTTTAATCATGATGCTATTTCTCTTCCTTGTTCATAAACTGGGACTGCATTTCTCATTAAAATACAGTTTGCTTCTCCTATAGTATTCCCAAGAATTGTCACAATCTCCAGGTTCCTGGACAAATGGAATGGCGGGAACATAATACAAATAGACCTATTTAATAAGATGATCCAAAGGTTGTATTTTGACTGGGTGATAGTGTTACCATGAATGTTGGTACAAGCTCAAACATGAAATCCTGCTTTGTACTCATAATGACCAATTTTTGTTTCATTTGTCAAAAGGAAATATTTCATTCTCAGTTGCCTGAATGACATGCTCATGAAGGTCACATCCAAACCCCACCAAGAGTAAAAACCGACACAGAAAGAAAGAAATGGAGATCTGCTCTACCCAACAGAAAAAAAAAACCCAGTTTGCTGCTTGATAATTCCTACAATTATTACCTTGAAGTTAATCTGTGTCTTATGAGCTAGGTGTCCATTTTGTTTCTAGTTCACACACAACTTAGTAATACATGGTACTTATCACTTCCAATAACTGACATTTTTTGACAGCTATATTCTTTATCCAAAACCAGCTATTGTACTACATAAAGTAACCAATCTGTTTTCCTCATTGTACTGAATTTGAGTTTCTATTTGCAGAATTTCTTTGCCACAATTAAGTTTGAGAACGATTATTGGAATTCACTTTAGCTTAAAAATTCAATAAATGCTTCTCTCCATTCTCTGTAAACACTTTAAGCAATTTTCTACATTAAAGGCACTATGCAGCTACAAGTTCTTTTTATTAAATCCTGAACAGAATCTACGAATTCTACCCTTTTTTTTGGCAAGTTGCTCAAAAGCTAATCTCAAATACCTAAAAGGATTTCAAAACAAAGATATAGCACATTTCCATTTTGATATTTGGATTCTCAGATCACATCATGTGATCAGAAATAAAAATGGACAAGGGGGTTGCAATTTGGTATATTACCTTATACCAAAAGTTTCCAAACAATGGATTGCTTCTCCCTCATGGAATGTTGGAACAAATAAGTGTTGTTGCCAGCTCCGAGACAGCAACAGCATAGTTTGAAAACTCTGATATAACCAGCGTTAATTTGCTGCAAGGTCCCTTTAAATGCTTTTTGTTTGGGGGCATGGCCTAATGATCTGAGGCTTAAGTGCAAACACCAGTCGGGCCTAAAACAGTTGATATTGAATTGTGTGCTTTTTTTTGTCTGTATTGTTGCTCTCTATTGTCTCTATCAGGGTGGCACAGTGGCTCATTAGTTAGCACTGTTGCCTCACAGCACTGGGGACACAGGTTCGATTCCAGCCTTGGGTGACTGTCTGCGTGGTGTTTGAACATTCTCCCCATGTCTGTGTGGGTTTCCTCCCAAAATTCAAAGATGTGCAGGTTAGGTGAATTGGCCATGCTAAATTGCCCATAGCCTTCAGAGATGGTTAGGTGCATTAGTCAGGGATAAATATTGGATAATAGAGTAGGAGAATTGGTCTGGGTGGTTATTCTTTGGAGGGTCAGTGTGGACCTGTTGGGCCAAATGGCCTGTTTCCACACTGTAGGGATTCTATATCTATTTGAACACCCAAACCATAAATCTTCCCAGTTGGGTCAGACCAAATGTGAAATATTAAAACAGGGTCACAGCAGAAAAAGGGTGAGGTAGCTTTGCCTTAGATGTTGATTCAGATCCAAGCAGCACGTCAACATGGTGTTACTTGATCACGTTAACAACAAGTGTGCAACCAGCATGAATAGCACAATTAATGAGCTACACTCACAATATTACATTGTAAGACACAGGAACCATCATTTCTATTCAATTCACTGACACTTTTTGACAGCTGAAACATTTGTCCAAAACCTATAATTGTACCACGTAAAGTGACAAATTCATTTTTGTCATTGTGCTGAATTTTACTTTCTATTTACGGAATTCCTTGTTACAATTAGGTTTGAGGATGATTGTTGGAATTAACTTTAGCTACAAATTCAATAAATGCTTCTCTCAGTTCTCTGTAAAGCACCTTAAGTAATTTTATAAAATAAAGACACACTGGAAATACAAGGTATTTTTGTTAAGACCTGAGCAAGTGGTAAAATGGTGAGCCCCAATTTAACACCACGTACCACGGTTAAATCTGGGTAGCAATGCTTGGTCAATGTGACAATTGCTGGGTTGCATGGAGTAGCAGTTGCGGATACTGATGCTGTGGAAGCAGGTATAGGAAGGATTTAATCTTCTCATGAGATTTTTACATTGCAAGATGCTGGCAGGATAAGCTGCAGTGGACCATTTCTTTAGCCAACTGCTGCTTAAATACCTCATGTCTGAGCTTTCGTGTTATAGGAAATGAGTAGCTGTCAAAACATGCTCAAATTGGTCTGTGCAAGAAGTACAATAAAGAAGGGCTTGCACAGAACATTCACACCATGGAAACAGTGCACCAACACTGATTTCATGACCGTAGATAAAATCAGGAGATAATTTCTTGCTCAAATTACTTGGAAATTAAATTCGCATAAAATATTTTTTGCATGCATAAGCATGTCGACTGCTAAAACAGAATGACAACTATAGGTCTGTCATGAGAAGGTCTGCAAATAAAATTAACACTGACAACATTCACAGAGATCAAGCTCACACTGACAGGAGCTCGATTAGCAGGACATTATCTTTCATAGAACCATGTGAAGCTCTCGAGTAGAAAGAAGAAATGGCTTAACTGAATAAAATTTCCAAAAACTCTTGTGTAACACAGAAAACTGTCAGGTGATCCCATCAATCGAAGCACAAACAAGTTGTGTGTGGTAATGGGCAGAAACTAAAAAAAAGCGAGATTTCAATACAAATTCACTGCATGATTTGTATATGCAAGACAGAATTAACAGTCATAAACTAATGTTCTAACTTCTAAATTTAATGCTTTAAATTCTATTATTCAAAGTCGCAAAGGTGGTTAATCAACAGGTGGAAATTTTCCAACTTTCTTTTTGAAAATGGCGTGATGGCCTACTAGTATTATCACTGGACTGATGATCCAGACACCCAGCTGGGGACACAGGCTCAAATCCTGCCACCTCACCCCCACTTCCCCCTCCCTGAACCCCCAACCACTACCAGGCAGAGAGATCTTATTTCATGTAGAATCATGGAGCAGGCTCAAGGGCTGAATGGCCTGTTCCTAAACCTTGTTTGAATTCAAAGGGGGACACAGTATGCCTTAAGCTAGAAATTGCTAATTATGTATATTGTGTGAAGTAAAATTATACTGCTACAGAATGAATTCATAAATCACATCAAATGCAATGCCTGAGTCAACTTTACTTCATAAACCTGATATTTGTTTTCATTAATCCTCTTTCGGGCTGTTTTATGGAAAGTAATAAATCAGGAATTTGTTAATTACTCGCTATGGGATCTGTCTTCCAGATTTATTTTGAGGTTGAGAAAGTGGGAATTAGAAAGATTTCGTTTAATACAGATGCATATTTAATTAAACCGAGAGAAGTCACTTCAACCTGCAACTAATTTCCCAAGATTCTGACACATGCATTTTTATTCTTGGTATTTAGTTATTGTTAGTTGTTGTCCGATACTAAATTATTAAATTGTTACTCCTCCCTTCTCCATCCAGTAACATCAATACACCAATGGAATCTCACTTTATAGTCTTTTAGATATAAAGAGGATTAAAGAAAAGATGCTAGAAAGTGTGTGAAAATGAGATGAGGTGAAAGTGTGTACCCTGAAGACCTGTATCTACAGTCAGTGGGACATAAATCAACATTCACAGAAGACTGGGAAATTTTTACGTGGTGACAGCATTTCAATATCAAAACTTAAAAATCGAATTTAATTATTTCATGGAAAGTGGGTGCCACTGCCAAGGTGGCATATTGCTGGAGGATTCTTCAGAAGAGCACAAGTAAAGCTGACTCTTTCTTCAGAGTCACTGCTTATAATGCAGTGATTCAGCAGCCAGTAGCAAATTTGGCTGCACCACGTGCAGAAAGCTGACAAAGACTTGGGTCAACAAATATGATGATGTGGAGCTACATGATTAGCTGCAAGGTTCCTACAGCTAACACGAATCCAACGACTGTGATCATAGACAGGGTAAATAGAGATAAGTTTTTTCCCAGGGTGAAGGATTCAGTAACGAGAGGTCACGCTTTCAAGGTGAGAGATGAAAAGTTTAAGGGGGATACACATGGCAAGTACTTTACACAGAGGGTGGTAAGTGCCTGAAATGCGCTGCCAGCAGAGGTGGTAGAGACAGGCACAGTAGATTCATTTAAGTTGCATCTGGACAGATGCATGAGTAGTGGGGAGCAGAGGGATACAGATGCTTAGGAAATGGGCGACAGGTTTAGACAGTGGATTTGGATTGGCTCAGGCTTGGAGGGCTGGTTCCTGGGCTGGTTCCTGGGCTGTAAATTTTCTTTGTTCTTTTTAACAGATGCCTCCACTCAACAACATTATGGGCATGTTGCTATGGGACGAGTCACTGGGCCACTCTCCTACAACATCTCCACTTTCAGCAATCACCAGGCAGGTACCGGTCTTTCCACATATGGTGTTTGTTTTCATCTTCTTTTTAACCCATCACTTAGTTGGCTTCTGCAATCCAGGACAAGCTTAAAAAACAAGACAAGTTCTCAATACCTCCTTCGTAACTGCCGAGTACAATTCAATGGTGACACACCGGTTTAGGACCATGATTGCCTTACTTGATCTCTGAAAGAATGCAACACTGAACGTTACAGAGCCCCTCAGCCACAGAGCCACACAGGAAAACAGGAGCACAAAAGAATGTCGGTCTTGTCTGATCTCTCGCTTGGCTTTGATATCCAGCTGGCACTAAGATAGGTTTAGAAAATGCAGTCTTTCATACTAATCACAACTGACCAACCTCGAAATGTTCCTGGCAGTCGAAGACCAACGACAAAAGGATTTCACAGATGTAAACAATTTCAAGCAGAAATGGACCTTGCAAGGCAGACTTGATTAGGTTTGGGTTCCAGCTTCTTTGTGTGCTTACCTCTATGATTCAGAAATGAATCATATCTATTTAACACCGCTGTTAATGGGGATAATTAATTTGTCATTAATACACAAGGCTTCCCGACAAAGCTTTATATTTCTCTTTGGCTGCTGGCCCTCAAGCTTAGAAATAAACTCTGAATGATCACAGCTGCCACAATTTCCACATTAAATATTCTAAGGCCCTAACCAGGTTACAAATATAGAATTTAAACTGACCAGGTCCGACATCCCCCATATCTGCATGCCGCAGAGGGCAGCAGCCCACTCTTTGCTACCACTGAAGTGATACAGACAAGAAAGACGCACCAACACCAGCAACCTCAACCCAACATCGGTAGCATTGATGCACTGACCCTCCTTGATCAGCTGTGATGGGCTGGGCACACCGTCAGTATGACCAACACGAGACTCCCCAAGCAGGTGGTCTACTCCCAGCTCTGAAATGATAAGAGAGTCCTAGGTGGACAGTGGAAGTGCTTCAGGGATACCCTAAAGGCCTCACTGGCCAAATGGGATATTCCCACTGACCCAAGAGCATCCAAAGTGGAGGAGTGGTATCTGAGCACCACAAAACTTGTGGTCAGGAAAAAGCAGAAGCCAGGCAAAAAACAATGATAGGAGTGTGCTGCTGCACCAATGCCCCACCCACCCCTGTCCTGTGATCACCTGCCCCAAGTGTAACAGCTGCTGCACCTGTTTATCAGTTTGTGCAGCCACCTATGGACTCACCGAGAGTGCAAAGAGGGTCATTCTCGTCTGCGAGGGGCCAATGATGACGACAACTGACAAGAATCGTACTGACAGTTGTTATTGGCCTCTCCATCTGGCCCTCGTGTGTATGGCCATGACATGGCACATTTCATCTCCACCCCGCCTGTGTAACTGTGTGTCTATTTAGAATGATGGAAACATACAGCACAGAAGGAATCAATTTGCCCTGTCTGACCTCTTTAAAAGAGCAGTCATGTCTGGACCCTTAATCCTGTTTTTTGTCCATAATCATGCATGTTCAACAACTAGCCTCATATTTTGCTCTGTCGATGACCTTTTCTCTCTGACCTCTTGCAAAAGGGACAAGTCTTTCTCCACCTATTCTCAATGTAGCTCCCATCTTGAAACCTTTATTAGGTTACCTCTGAACCTTGTACGTTCCACAAGCCTTTCCTTATAAAGGAAGTGCCCTACTCTAGTAAATCCTGGCAAAACCTTCTCCCTTGCTAAAGCTTATACATCTGCCTTCAAGGCGTAGTGCCCTACAATTGTCCTCAGTATTCCAGCTGAACCTATCCACTGATGTAAAAATTTCCACTTGATCTCTTTTCTTTTACATTCCATTCTCTTGTTTGTGTCTGTAACCACCTTAACAATTTGCTCTGCCACCTTTACGTTTTAGGGATTCCAGGCAAGCTGGTTTGCACTGCTCAGTGCACCGCCTCTGAGTTTACGATAGAGGGACGATCATTGAAAAAGGAATTGAAGGTGACTGGGCCAAGGACACTACCCCGAGGAACTCCTACAGCAATGTCCTGACTTTGAGTTGTTTGACCACCACCACCACTACCTACACCACCAAGCACCCAGGTTCGATTCCAGCCTCGGGTGACTAGCTGGAGTTTGCATGTTCTCCTTGCATCTGCAGGGGTTTCTGCCAGGTGCTCTGGTTTCCTCCCACAGTCGAAGATGTGCGGGTTAGGTGGACTGGCCATGGTAAATTATCCCAAAGTGTCCAGGGATGAGCCATGGGAAATGCAGGGTTATAGGGAGAGGGTGAGGGTTGTGTCTAGCTGGGATGCGTTTCAGTGGTCGGTGCAGACTCGATGGGCCAAAAGGCCTTTTTCCTCACTGTAGGGATCCTATGTTCCTGTGAACTGGGCAAAAGCATGGCAAATGGAGTTTGATGCAATGAAGTGTGATGTAATACACTTTAGAATTAATAACATGGAAAGATTACACAATCTGTAAAGGATATAAATTTGAAAGATGCAGATGAGTAAAGAGAAGGTTGTTGTGATTCTGGAAGAGGATTTTCTAGGTGATACATGCTATTGCCACTGTACATCAAGGGTGGAGTCAGTGAATGTTTAAAGGTAGTGGATGATATGTCAAACATCCAGGCAAGCAGAAAGCATTCCGTCATGTTTGCAGACGGTGGGAGTTAGGAGTTGAATTATGCCTCACAGGAATTTCCATTTCTGACCTGTTCTTGGAGCCACGTTAGTTACATGGCTGGTCCAACTTCTGATCAGTAGTAACCTTCCATGATGTCAGTACTGGGAAATTTGCTATTAAAGGGAAATGGTTAGATTGCCTCTTGTTGGAAATCATCATTAGTATTCATTTCACACACATTCCAGACAATTGCTAGCTATCTTCCACATCTGAGCGCAGTCCAGGTCTTGTTGCATTTGACCATGCACAGCTTACTGATGTGTCACATATGGTGCTGAATGTCGTGTAACCATCAGCAAAGATTCCAACCTCTGGAGTTTATGATAGAGGGAATGATCATTGATAAAGGAGTTGAAGACAACTGGCCCAATGACACTGCTGTAGGAGTTCCTCAGGGTAATGTCCTGGATTTGAGTTGTTTGACCGTCAACTGTTTTAACCAGCTTCCCTTTGTGCTAGATTGGAAGGAAAACAGCAGGAGTGTTCCCAATTCCCTTTGACTTCACTTTTGCTTAGATGCTGTCATGCTATGCCTGGTCAAACACTACCTATTGCCAAGGTTTGTCCATGTTAGGACAGGAGCTAAGTGGTATTGGCCAAATCCCAGCTAAACATCAGTGAGAAGGTTACTGCTTTACATATACTGTTAGGAAGTATTGTCAACAACACCTTCCCACATTTTGCTGATAATTAAGTAGATGGGTGGCCTGGTAATTGGCTGAGTTGTCCTGCTTTTCATGGATATGGGCAACTTTTCACCATTTTGGATACATGTCAATGCTGTACCTGCATTGGTATAGTGTAATTCAAGGAGTGGCTAGTTCTGGGGCACAGCCTGTCTGTGCTATTGGTGGGATGTTACCTTTGTAGTAGCAGGTTCCTTCAGCCATCTCATATTAGGTGGAGGGAATCTCAGAAAGAGACAGAGGTGAGATCATCTGGTTGGCAATTCTGACTGACGATGACTGCAAATGTTTCAGCCTTAACGTCTGGGCATCACTTAGGTTTCTTCAAATCACTGCTGAATATCCACCATGAATGACTAAAAAAAAATGATAGTCCACCCACTTTGAATGCTCCCCAGCCCACGTAACATTATCACCATTATTATACCAATTTTCAGTGTGGAAACCTGATCATGCCCATACAGAATTGACAGCCTCTCAATGGAACTATTTATAGACACCATCAAGCTCTTTTAGACCACATTCACTTTTATCAAACCACATAATATTTTAAGATCCAAGTTGAAGAATCGATGTGTTTCAATTTTCTTTTTCCTTTTCCTACCATTACCTTCAACCATTCTTGCCTCATCTCAGACCAGGGCAAGCATTTTACTTCTTTCATTGACAAGATAAAAATTATCCATTTAGCTACCTTTACATCCATTTTCATTGTGCAATAAACCAAGTGCCCATTAAAATCCTGACTTCTCTCCATAACCCCCATTCTAGCTGACAATCCACAGGAGTACGCTGCTATTTTTTTGAAAACAGGGCAACACATTCATGTGATAGTCTAATCAGAGCTAATTAAGTCCAAATGTTGGAAAGAAAAGGGCACTGTTTGCTGGTTAGCGAATGCTATTTTAATCAATATCAACTTCCATTAGTCATGAGCACAGCCCAAGAAGCATGATTATAGGAACAAACAGACTGAATACTTTAAACTTAAGTATTTGAAAATGCACGCCAGAACAACCACAATTAATCACCCACTAATCAGACTGACAATTGCAAAAGTATTACTTTTACAGTTTACTATCACAGTTTGTAAAATTGAGATCATAGGTTAATTTTTAGCTCACCGTCTTTCTTCATTAGAACGTCTCTGCCTCTGTGCTTCCATGTGATGGTCGGTGGAGGTGAACTGACAGAATCACAAATGACAACTGCGTCATCACCCACTTTGAACTCCTGTGGTGAAGGGGCATTTCTGAATTCAAGTTTCTCTGTTGAAAATAAAGAGGAAGATGCAAGACACTTAGGAAGTTTTCATTGTATTTACAATTTCATTCATACTCTTTGGATCTTGTTTCTTTCCCTTTCTTCCTCTGTTTTAGTAACTGAGGTAGGTTTTTTCACTTACAATTGCTAAATATGATGGAAGTTAAAATTTGAGGAAAAATAATCACTGCAATCTTGGATCGGCAAAGTAAAAATTTCCAGTGCCCCATCAGGATAGCAGCTTTCCACTGGTTTAAATGTTAGAAGATGCAAAATATTATTTGATGCAGAGAATTTCATAGCTGTGCTCGAATTGATCCTCAGGATGAACTCCAAAGTTGTAAGTTTTTGGATAAACAAAGCCTCCAGCAACCAGCCTTTCCAAACAGTAGGAATCAATGGGGTATAAACTGGGGACTGCACATCTTAGCCAAAGTATTGGTGGCATTACGCAATGAGAATGCATCACAGATGAGACCCACATTGTGGCATAATGACCTCAGATGAAGTGGACTGGGGCCTTGAAGATTGCTGCAGAAGACTGAGAAAAGTGATCGAGATGTTGCAACTGGGCTATCAATGTTAAGATTTTTGTTTAAAGGCACAGACCCATCCAAAATAAAACTTGTAAAAAAAAATTACTGAATGTCTTACGGTAGATCTTAACATTAACCGTAGCCTCGGAGTCGTTCCCATCTTTTGATGTTGCCACACATTTGTAAATGCCAGCATCATCAATTCTGGCACTGTAGAGAGTCAGGCTGGAGGATATTTCATTTACTGTCGCAACAGCAATCCGTTGTTGATTTGGATCAATTTTTTGACCATTAGGCAGATACCAGGAAATGCTGCTAACATCTCCAGTCGCTAAAATAAAAAAAGATAATGAGATATTTAGCTTATGTACTCAATGCAATGCTTCAGGCAACTACGAAATGCAGATTGACAGTTTAGAAATCAAAGGTGACTTAGCGTCTGTCCATTTAGGAGCTACTCATTGTACCTTTGTTGCTTGGGTTCAATTACATATACCTAATATTTTATAATTTGCCTTTTGTAAATGCTCAAATTAAAATTACAGACTAGAAATTATGATGAACTGCATGAGAAGGCATGTGCTTTACACTTTTGTATGACATTTCTCAAATATGGCATACCAGTCATCAAACCATTTGAACTGTAGTGAGGGAAATGCCTTATGAGCACACTGAAGCTTTGTTTTATTAATAACAACCAATAGTCTGTTTCCATCTCTTATTTATTGATAGTGTTAAAAATATAAAATGTTAACATACTAGTAAAGATACCAGATGCCAATATGAAAGTTATTCAATTCTCAATACTGAGAGAGAGTCACTGAAAATTACTCTTGTAAAATGCTATGATATCCTGGAATTCACCATTACACTGAATGTAACCAGACATATGCATTTACTAATCTATAACTGATACATGTTCCCTGTCTCAAACATGAGCCCACTCAATATTAGTGATTGTGGAAACGTTTGCTGATTAAAACTGGGCAGTTAATCTTTCCTCTTCTTCAAAATGGGGATATGGAATGGAAGTTGGATGAGTGGATAGGGGAATGGAGGGAAGGTACAGATCAACCATGATCACCTTTCTTAACTTCTGATTCTCCTGTCTAATGAGAATTTGTCCACTTCTATCATAAAATGTATTCAATGACCAACACCACCACCTTTATACCCGTCCCCGCACTTTTGGAGCAGAGGTTTAGCTCAGTTGGCTGGACAATTGATTTGTAAAGTAGTATGATGCCTATAGAGTGGGTTCAGGTCCTGCACCAGCTGAAGTTACCATGAAGGACTCTCCACCTCAATCTCTCCCCTCGTTCGAGGTATGATGACCCCAGTGTCTGTCTCTAATGAGAGTAGCCCTATAGTCGCTCAAATGAGCAGACAGGAGGAAGCTGGTCTGCTACCTGCATTATATTGGACAGATATAAGATAATCGTGCATTCCTCTCAGTATTTCTTCACAAGGGTAGCTATTTAACTTGGCCCATGTATCTTTTAAATTGTAAGTCAGAAAGACCAAAAGTGCACACTCTATGCAAAGTGCTACTTGAGCAGATATTATATTAACAAAAATGTTTTCTTTGATCTTCTACTACTAGGCATTTGACAGTGAAGATCCTGAGTTCAATTTCAATTCTAATTCAAGTCACACCATGACTAATGTAGGCAGTGTTGGTACCAGGAGTCCGAAGTACTACAAAAACTTTGAAGCAACTCGTTAAACAAAATTTGCATAACCAAGATCAGTTACATGCATAATTGTTAGTAAACTCCAAAGGCCCAATTCTTGCTATTTATAATCAGAGTGCTCTGACAGTACTCAATTTCATGTCACTGGCCTGGAGTCTTCAGCAGTTTGAGTAAGAGCTGTTGTCAATCAATCATATATCTTCTTTGCTACATGCACTTTACTTTTAATAATATGCTAAAGATTTTGTGACAGAGCATTTGGTGCTGATAAATTAAAATTTACATAATAAAAGCAATAGGGTTAGGGCTTTACATAATAAAAGCTGAAAATGTGGACAGATACTTGGAAAAGGTGATGTCCAATTTAATATTTGTTTTGTCAAAAACTACTTAACATTTGATCTAAAAACCTCCAAATGAGTGAGCAATTTCCATGATTTAAGCATTTCTTTTAACGTGCAAAAATCACAGCATTTGCATTCCAATTAACTTCCTGACATTTAATAGACTTTGTTCAATCAAATCAAGTTTACAGTTCAAATTGGGTAGTCATTTTTCTAACTACAGTTCTGCCTAATTTAATCCATCCAATGTTGAATAAACATAATTCATTGCATGCTTCTCATTTTAAAATTGTAAATTTCATTACTATATCAATAAAAAATTAAGTCAAAATCTTGCACAACCAATTTGATTGCTATTTTAGATCTAAATGATATGTTGTGCAAATATAAAGAGGTTTTTCCACTTCAGCCCATCTAACACACAGTAGGAAAGCATACCTAGAAATTTTGCAATCCAAACCCATGATCTTCTATCCATTAAGCTCAGTGACTGCAAAATCAGACAGACTTGAGACTCTGTTGACATGCATGCACCAAGAATACCAAGTAGAAAACAAATCAGTATTAAGTGGAGTAGTGGAGAAAGGAGAAAATGTCTTTGTGTTATCATTAATCAATGCTACAAAGGAAACCTCATGATTAAAATGCTGGAAATTCCTTGAGGAAGACAAATGATCTACAACACAGGAATTATGGTCTTGCCTACCCATAAAAGTGTCTGTAAATTATAGTCCCAATTGAGATATTTATACTACAGTACAGGTTGCATTTCTGTGCAGGCACTTGACAGGGTAGAATAGCTTGAGCTAGAACATCTCATCATGCTCTGATTAAGTATTAAATACAGTGTGTAACACACCATTTCTATTTTTGCCTGGGTGAAAGATAAATCATTTCAATAATGGAATGGTGTTCAAAAACACTCTGCAGTTGCCCTGGGTTTTCTCCTCTCTCTTATGTTATTCTGATTTATGAAAATTAGACCAGCCAAGGATTTGAACATTTGGTTCAGTTCAAGTGGACAAAATCTGGACTGCAACAAATAATATTAAAACCACTGGCATAAATCCTCAATTTCTTTTTATGACCCTGGTAATGGTTTTCTTCACAGGCTTAACAGGTTGATGTTTGACAGTAAAGATCAATCTTTCAATGGCTGTGATCCACATGGAACAATATAGTTAGATTATGTTTTAAACTAAGATATTCATGGGATCAAAATGGCATATTGGACCATTACAAAACTCAAAAGATTTGTGTACATATGAATGCAAGAGTTATGTTGTCATTCACAACTCACTCAAAAAGTAACATATACAGTCATAGAGTCATAGAGATGTACAGCATGGAAACAGACCCTTCAGTCCAACCCGTCCATGCCGACCAGATATCCCAACCCAATATAGTCCCACCTGCCAGCACCCGGCCCATATCCCTCCAAACCCTTCCTATTCATATACCCATCCAAATGCCTCTTAAATGTTGCAATTGTACCAGCCTCCACTACATCCTCTGGCAGTTCATTCCATACACGTACCATCCTCTGCGTGAAAAAGTTGCCCCTTAGATCTCTTTTATATCTTTCCCCTCTCACCCTAAACCATAACTTATAGAGCTGGAGAAAAAGAAAAAGAAATTGGTGTATCGTGTTCTTGCAAAAATGTAGAAAAAAATATTATTTTTTTGTTAGCTAAATGGTAGATGCTTCCACTTTCAATGAGGTTATCACACTGACATTTTGAGGGATCTCTGTATTCTGCCCCAAGTATTTTTTTTAAAATTTTATCAATGGTCTTTATACGCTATTAGATTTACTAGCTTTTGGAACTCTTGATATGACTTCGATTATTGTATCTTTGGTGTAAGTCAATGATTGATAACCTGAGTTTTAGCTGCTATTATCTTTACCACTTCAGCATCACATAATTTATTACAAATGCTGTGGAAATCTCTATGACTGCAAGTGTTGTCACGGATGATCTTGTGGAATTTTTCTCCTAAATCTGTCACCTTTATATTTTTAATGGTGTCACTTTCCTGTTAAGTCAGAATCCAATAAGCTTCACTGCTGCTAATGACTATCAGAAGCAGTGTGAAAAAAATCTATGGATTCAATAAAAAGGAACTGGAGTGGAGAGAAAATGATCGAGTGTAAAATGGCCAGGGGAATATGTTTATGTAGGTGTGCATTGCAATAAGTGAGAACTACAGATCACAGCAAAGCATTTGTAAGCACTAAGGACTATGTGATTCAGAAGAGCAATTCTGAACAAAAATAGCTAAGAGGGTTAGAACTGCGGAGTATTACAGAATACAAAGGTTGTTCTATTAAACAATTTAATAGTTTTTAAAGGTTGGAAAAGTTTTTTTGAGTGCAAAATGATTGTTTTCAATTGAACAGTTTAGTTCCCATTGGTTCAGTGCACCTAATGCTAAGTTTTGATGGCCTTTGGCAGGATGAGGGCTAGAAATTAATCAAGTGCCATTATCAGTCAAACTGATGTATGTAAAATGTACTGACTTGCATTAGAGCTCACTTGGCAATGATTAAAAGTGATCGAGATGTGTGACAATGAAGTGCTGCAGAAAACACTGCTGGAGTTATCAGCAAGAAGTGTTATGATGAGATTATATACTTCCCAAGTGCAAAAACTCCAATTTATTATTAGCAAATTTCCCACAGCAATGCTCTCAAAAAAAGAGGAAAGATCTGTCCAAGTTTGAAGTGCATGAGGGAGACAAGTTCCAGCATTTTGACTCAGTGACAGCAAAGGAACTGCAATATAACTCCCAAGTCAAGATGATGTGGGGCTTGGAGGGGAACATTGTTTGTTCAAGCCTGGCATCTTCCTCGCTTCCCTCACTCCTAGGAAACTTCTACCATGGACAACGCAAAGAAGATCATTCATACCGATCTGTTTAGAGGAAAGTACCATTAATAATAATTTATTGCATTACATCTCTTCAGTCTTGCAAGCAGATACCTCAAACAACCTTGTCAAAGTACTCTAGCTTCTTGGTTTGTCCTAAGACTGTTCTATCATTCAAAGACTCATGATTGATCCAACATTCCTCATATTCACTTTCCTGCCCTTTCCCTATAACCCTCAAATCCCCGATTGATCAAGAATACATCAAAGTCTTAAACTTGCGCCCCTTTATTTTGAGACTATGTCTTCTGGTCCTAGACTCTCTCATGAGGGGAAACATTCTCTTGAATTTTATCCTGTTAAGTCCCTTAAGAATCCTACATGTTTCAATGGGATCACCTCAATTCTTAACTTCCAGTGAGTACAATCCCAAGCTATTTAGCCTTTGCTCATAAGATAATCTCTCCATACCAGCGATCATCTGAGTGAACATTTTCTGAATTGCCTCCAATGAAGTGACATCTTTTATCAAATAAGGGGACCAAAATTGCTCAAAGTACTCCAGGCATGGTCTCACTAACACCTTGTACAGTTACACCTCAATTCCTTTGAAATAAAGACCAAACTTCCATCAGCCTTTTGGATTACCACTGTATGTTGCAGCTTTCTGCAGTTTTTCTCTATTTAAGTAATATTCTGTTTCTTCCAAAGTGAACAACATTATATTTTCCCACATTAACCTCCACTGGGCAACTTTTTGCCCACTTACTTAATCTATCAATACCTCTTTGTAAACTGTTTGTATCCCTCTCTCAACCCGCCTTTCCACTTATTTTTGTGCTGCCTGCAAAGTTGGCTACAGTACATTCACGTCCTTCCTCCAAGTCACTGACACATATTCAAACAGTTGCAGTCCCAGCATTGATTCCTGTAGAAACTCACTGGTCATGGATGGTCAACTTGAAAAAGGGCCCCTTATTGTCACTCGCTGTTTTTTTCCCATAAGCCAATTCTCTACACATGCCAATATACTACCTGCAACACCATGAGGTCGTATCTTATGACTTGACGTTTTGTGAGCTACTTTGTCAAACACCTTCTCGAAGTCCAAATACACCATGTCAACGGGCTCTCCCTTATTCATTCTAGTTAAGACTTATTCAAATAACGCTAATAAATTAGTCAAGCATGACTGTCCTTTCATGAAGCTATGCTGACTCTGCTTCATTCGCAAAAATCCTGGAATTCCCTCCCTGAAGGCATCAGAGGTCAACCTACAGCTCATGAGCTGCAGTGATTCAAGGCAGCAGCTCCCCACCACCTTTCCAAGGGCAACTACAGACAGGAAATAAAAATGCTGGCCAGTCAGTGGTGTCCAAATTCCACCACCGTATATAAAAATATTTTGATTTTTCAAATGTTCTGCTATCACTACCTTAATAATTGACTCCAATACTTTTCCAATAGTAGATGTCTTACAACTAGACACTTCTTGCCTCTCTGTTTTTGAACAGTGCTTTTACATTAGTAGTTTTTGAATCCTCTGGCATTTCTACAAACTCCAATAATTTTTTGGAAAATTCCAAACAATGCATCCATTATCTCTGTAAGTATCTCTTTTAGGAACTTCAGATGCAATGCATTAGGGTGAGGGGACTTATTAGTCTTTAGCCCCATTAGTTTGTCTAATACTACTTCTCTACTGATAGTGACGGTATTTCATTCCTCCCTGCATTCTTTAGCATTAATAGAATATTGGGAATATACATACATATTGATGGACTGTGAAAGATTGAGAGATAGGGAACAGTTTGGACACTTTGTGTCACCATGTAGTTTCTTGTAGATTAAGACAACCGTTTCATGTATGCTGTAGTCTATCTTCTGTCTACAGAAATTCAAGTAACTTTAAAGACAAAAAACAAGCAAAGCATTTAGGGAAGTAGGATAGAGTTTTAAAGCCTTTCATGGTTCCGAAAAGATGATGAGGACACTGCCTTAGTGATTGCCTGGCAACAATTTCTGGATTTAGTGTTCTGTTTTCACAGACCGAAGTCGTCAGTAAAGGAAGGAAACCCCAGGAACCCCAAGTCTCTCAATAAAAACTGAAAGAACTGTGGATGCTGTAAATCAGAAATATAAAGAGAGATTGCTGGAAAAGCTCAGCAGATCTAGCAGCATCTGTGGAAAGAAATCAAAGGTTTATTTTCAGACGTTTCATCACCACACTGGGTGACATCTTCAGTGAGACTCTGGATGAAGCACTGCTGTTATTTCCTGCTTTCTATTTATATGTTTGGGTTTTTTTGGGTTGGTGATGTCATTTCCTGTTCTTTTTCTCAGGAGGTGGTAAATGGGGTCCAAGTCAATGTATTTGTTGATAGAGTTCCAGTTGGAATGACATGCTTCTAGGAATTCTCGTGCATGTCTCTGTTTGGCTTATCCTAGGATGGATGGAGACTTCGACTGGCAGAACACATCCATCCAAGGATAAGCCAAACAGAGACACTTATGAGTATTCCTAGAAGTATGGCATTCCTAGAAGTATGGCATTTCAACAAACACATTGACTTGGACTCCATTTAACCACTCCTCTGAGAAAAACAGAAAATGACATCACCATATAAAATGACATCACCCGGGAAATGACATCACCGACCCAAAAACCCAAACATATAAATAGAAATATCAGCAGTGCTTCGTCCAGAGGCTCACTGAAGATGTTACCTCGTCTGGTGATGAAATGTCTGAAAATGAACCTCCCAGCTCAGTGAGTAAGCCTACATCCAGAACCTCAACTTGAGCTACAAATCTTCTCAAAACTCGCTGAGAGAAACCAAAATTAACATTTTGGGTCCAGTGACCCTTCCTCAGGTCAATTAACTTCCATCCACTGTTTTCAGATTCTTCACCAACAGGAGTGTTTTCCTTTTGACATTTGTTTGTTTTTTAAAACATCATATTTGCAGAGATTTTGTCTTTTGTGTTGTGTTTGTCTATGCTTAGGACTAAGGCATACAGTTCTAATTTCAGGTTATCATTTAAATGTTAACCAGTGTTTGCCAATATTTTAAGAATTAGTTTTTAAGAATTAAGAATTAGCAAGAAACAGATTATTTTGAATTAATTATAAGTAACCTGGTGCAATTCACCTTTACTTGGGATAGCAGTATTAAAAGGGATTTAACAGGTAATGTGTGGAATCGTATCAATACCTTTCTACTATGATTAGTGAAACAGGGGGCTCAATCATTCCTGCGATAACTATTCTTGTAAGAATAAACAGGGATCAGTATTTGAGGTATGGCAAGGTAATTGGATGAGAGTTAAGGGTGTGAACAGAGCTGAAAATGTGTTGCTGGAAAAAGTCAGGCAGCATCCAAGAAGCAGGAGAATCGACGTTTCGGGCATGAGCCCTTCTTCAGGGCTCCTGTGGTGATGCGGCTCATGCCCGAAACGTCCATTCTCCTGCTCCTTAGATGCTGCCTGACCTGCTGCGCTTTTCCAGCAACACATTTTCAGCTCTGATCTCCAGCATCTGCAGCCCTCACTTTCTCCCTTAAGGGTGTGAACAGCAAATTTCAGAGAAACATCAGGAAACAGTTCTTTTGAAAGAGAAGTCAAGCAGAGCACCAGATTGCCAGGATGAGTGGTTGGAACCTTGACGATGGATTCATTTAGGAAACATTTAGACACCACTGCAGAAGAGAGTAAAGTAATCTAGAAGGATAACATCAATTTGGTTGAATGACTTCCTTCACTTTATTTTGTAAGCACAAGATAAATTCAGTACGTGTCACTGCAGCAAGCCAGAAGGGCTGCCCAGGACTATAATCAATATCCCTATCCTGGAACTACATGGAGCTGGCTGTTTATGATATTACTATTGTCCATCAATCACAGCAAGTACACGTTGATGAATAAGTGCTGATAAACTGTGCCCTGATATTGTAGATATTTCTTGGCATTCAGTTAAATTCACTGAGGAAGAACTTCTACTGTGCAGTCCATGCACACATTTTTTTGAAGAACTTGAATGTATAGTGCACAGAGGATACTCTAGTGAGCCAAATACTCTTAGATTTGCTCAGAAAACAATCTGCAATACATGCATAATGAACTAGTAGCATCAAACAAAAAAAGAGTGGGTGGTTTACTCACTGAGGTAAAGTAAAACAGATCTCACTTTCAGTGTTTATGAGTTGAGCACCTTATTATTTAGGAAGATGCTGGATCATCTGTTATATTCAATTTTGCAACTGTAGAAACATTGGTGCAGTTGTAATAATCTTTGTTGTTGTGTGCTATGCATTTATAGAATTTGTTTTACTGACCTTATTCTTTGACATGTCACAACTTACCAGTGCATAGAAAAAATTTGGAATCTCCCACACTGACCTCTCCTTGGGATGGCATGATATCAACTTGCAGTGCGGCTGAAAGAGGAGACACAAACGTTAGACAAATAACCAAACACAAACTCCCAGTGTGAACAACATGCACACATTTAACAATTACATGGTAACACAGATTGATGCCATCAGGTGTACCACTGTGACTGGGAGACAAAAGGCTCGACAAATGCTCTAATGTAATAAAGTTCACCATATTCCTACTGGGGCTGCTCTCTCTCTAATTTGAAAGAGAAACACAACAGGTCGTAGCTTAACAGAGGGTCACCATTGTCTCAGGCAAGGGGAGAGGTTGAGAATGAGACTCCTGCGTGGTAAACTCAGCCAGTGCAAGCAGCAACAGTGTAGCGTATGAAAAGACATCACTTTGATAAGTAAACAGATTAGGTTAGATTAGAGGAAACCGGAGCACCCGGAGGAAACCCACGCAGACACGTGAAGAATGTGCAAACTCCACACAGATAGTCGCCCGAGGCAGGAATTGGATCCGGGTCTCTGGCGCTGTGAGGCAGCAGTGCTAATCACTGAGCCACCGCGCCAAGCCGATACTCTCAGCTTGTGTATTTATGCACGTAAAACCTGCTTGTCTTTCGAGGGCTATAATATTTACACAGCTCTTCAGTGATTTGTACGTCATTCAAGCTTATGACATACATGGAACACAGGATCAACAAACCCATTCATTTAAGAAGTTCAATTTTGTTCCATGAGTATGACTCCACTGGTTTCTGAAGACCAGATATATTGCAAAACTGAAATCAAAACTATTTCTTTCTACCGTAAATTGAAGACCTGCATCATGCTAGACACGATATAGTGATGTTCTTCAGGAGAGACCTTTTCCTCCAACTTATTACATATTGACCCTGAATTTCAGTCAGTTTCTTCTGATCTGCCAATGATCTCTTAAAGACTGGCAACAAAATCTGGATAAAAAAAACATTTCTGAGACTTCAGTCTCCCGCTAGGAATTTGCCTAAATTCCAGATGATATATGCCACACTCCCACATATTTTTGTCAAGTCGAGAAGATACCTTGGGAATTTGTTCACGATCCTCTGCAGTTATGCTCTACTAAAAGAGCACGAGAGTAGCAAAAAGTGACCACACAGTAGTGATTCCATCACTTTCTCCTGGATGTATCATCACTGTGAGCAGATTAAAAAGAACTAACAGGGTAGAGAAATAAAATTGGCAGAAACATTATTTCTAAATCATAACTCTGCCATATTACTACATTCAGCAAATGACCTATCATATTATGTTTTAATACTCTGGTGCTTAACTTTTATGCTATCGATATAAGCTTCACATAAATGTGATTTAAGAACTTTATTTCAAATGCCAATTTTTTTAAAAAAAGTTTGCTTCTTTTCATTCAGTGTTATTTCTTTAGAGGAAGAAGTGATTTTGATATTGAGGAGGTAATATGATCAAACTAATGATCTACTTACTGTTGAAGCAACCATACATTTTAAGACAACTCAGGCAAAATGATGCAGAGAACATCCATTACACAGCGAGTGGTGTGCTGCTAAGCATTTTTTGCTCCTGTTTAAAACATTCTGAATTTTTTTTTCAACTGTATTATTTTTAAAAATCATTACATTTTCTCTCATGCTGCATATCAGAGACAGGAGCTTGGCTAAAGCAACATCTGTCAATGCTGTGCAGGTGAATCCAGCAATGAAACATACAGTTCAGACGCATGCATTTAAATACCAATCAGTCTGCATGAGCTGACTGAAGGGGTATGGCTCCTTTCAATGACATACAAACTGCCATTTCCTTTTATTTCATCGCCCTGGCTATTTAGCCGAGTCATCATGGATCGGTAAATGCCTTGACTTCTAAGATAGAGCTCAAAGAAAGTATATTGAAGGAGTGTTTGCACTCCATTGGGTAAAATAACTTTTCTATGCTATTAGTTGCTGTGACGACTGTAAATTTGACCTGTGAAATGAAAAGACTGTCTTTGATCTTTGCTATTTGTTGGGCAGCAACCTTTCTCAGCCGAGTACTGTAATTACACAGAAAAGGGTAAGATAGCAATTAGGAAACAACGGTCCCTTCTGATCACAAATCCGACATGGACAAATAATGATGAACTATTTGTAATTCATTGTAATTTCAGGTCATTAGTGCTTCAACCATCAGGATGCTTCAGAAATGGTGAAAACTAAATACAGCTGACATTACAAACTGGAACAGAAGTTGCTGGAAAATCTCAGCAGATCTGGCAGCCTCTGTGAAGAGAAATCAAACTTAATGTTTCAGCTCTGGTGACCCTTCCTCCAGCTTAAATTAGCTGCGCTGGGTCATGGATACTTCAACTATTATTGTTATTTGTTTTAAATTAAAAAAAACTTTAACATTGGTGTAGAATTGGTGTGTAAAAAGACAATCATAAACATTATCTATTTACATACAGTTTTCCAGGTACAAGCAGAAATTCCAGTGTAAAACAAAGTGCAAAAAAAAGCATAAAGGGATTCTAAGAGGTTTCCCCTTGCAGAAGAGGCCAGAACAGGGAGGCGTACATACACTCATATATATCTTTTAAGATGTAAATGAGGTTATTTTTCTGAAGGTTGTCAGTCTGTGAAGTTATCTTCTGTAGAAGAAAGTGGAGGCTGGGTCATTGAATTTATTGAGGCAGAGCTGGCTAGATTTTTTAATAGACGTGGGTGTAGATATGAAAGTAAAGCTAGGATCTTAACCAAATCCGGCTGGGAGAGCAGGCTGGAAGGGCTGAGTGAGCTATGGCTGTTCCTACATTTCTAATAGGCTAGTCTGTCCAAAAAAAATTATTTGATGTTTAATTGCTTTGCATCTGGATTCTTTCACAGGCCAAGTTCCTTTTCACTAACACAAGAATGAGACTTCAGGCAGAAGCTATAATCAGGGACAAAGGGAAATACAGAAACATCTCGCACTTCAAAAACCACACCATGGTAGATCCCCACTTGTCCCTGCAAAAGCCCCACACTAGGAATTTTTTTAAAAAATTATAATTGACCACAAATTACTTTTTTGCAATATATTCCAAAATGTACTCAGCTTGTCATCATAGAGAAACCTTTGCTGTACTGCCTTTGGTACAAGTGCCTTCCTTACACTTGGAGACCAGAACTGCATGCAATGGCCTGACATTCGTTATATGAGTGTTATGCATGGGCTGGATTCCATCACAACAGACTTCAAATCCATCGCCCGTGAAAGTGAAGAATCCTCTGGGCAATTCCTTTATGCCTGGAACCCTCTGAACATCTCCATATTAAAAACTGGACACATCAGAGGGTACCAATGAAATTATTATAGTCATAATCATAGTCACACAGCATGGAAACAGACCTTTCAGTCCAACCAGTCCATGCCGAACATTACTCCAAACAAATCTCCTCCCACCTGCCTGCTCTTGGTCCAGATTTCTCCAAACCTTTCCTATTCATCTATCTACCCAAATGTCTTTTAAATGTTGTAATTGTACTCGCATTTCTGGGAGATCAGAATTGAACGCAGTATTTCAAAAGTGGTCTAACCAACGTCCTGTATGGTCGCAACATGTCATCACAACTCCTATATTCAATGTACTGACCAATAGAGGCAAGCGAACCAAACACCTTTATCACCATCTTGTCCACCCTGTGACTATTTTCAAGGAACTATGAAACTGTACTCCAAAATTTCGTTGTTCTGCAACACTGTTTCATAAATTTGTCTATTTTCTCTTTGACAGATGCAATAAACCCTGATACGACTTGCCCTTGCTGGCAAGACATTCCAAACAGGGGTTCTTTAAACAAATCTGTTTCCAAGTACTCTCCTCATTCACAGTGACAAGCTTAAATTGATTTTCTTTTACAAACATTAGAACCAAAGTATTCTTTCCCTATTTACTGTATTAAATCTTGTCATAATTCAATTTGCTCTACTAGAGAGATTTGCAACATTTGGAACATGTTAGACTGCTTGTTTTCTCCTTTACTCAGTATTGCATTTTGAGGAAGGAATACAATAAAATGCACTTATGAGTACATTGGTTGATAAGAAGTAACTGAGAGTTAATATTTCAGTTAGTACAAGCATAGCTAATGAAAGGATTGCTCTTGCAATTTAAAATGACATCACCTGTAAGATAATTAGGCTGACTGTACATTCAGAAAAGATTTACAAGGATGTTGCCAAGGTTGGAGGATTTGAGCTATAAGGAGAGGCTGAACAGGCTGGGACTGTTTTCCCTGGAGTGTCGTGAGGGGCATGGATAGGAGAAATAGACAAAGTCTTTTCCCTAGGGTTGGGGAGTCCAGAACGAGAGGGCATAGATTCAGGTTGAGAGGGGAAAGATATAAAAGAAACCTAAGGGGCAACATTTTCACACAGAGGGTGGTACGTGTATGGAATGAGCTGCCAGAGAAAGTGGTGGAGGCTGGTACAATTGCAACATTTAAGAGGCAATTGGATGGGTATATGAATAGGAATGGTTTGGAGGGATATGGGCCGGGTGTTGGCAGGTGGGACTAGTTTGGGTTGGGATATCTGGTCGGCATGGATGGGTTGGACCGAAGGATCTGTTTCCATGCTGTACATCTCTATAACTCTAACTATACACTTTACACACATCCAGCACCTTAAATAGTACATTCCAGAATATCATCTTAGTTTGATAGCAGCTATTATTCTCTCTGTTCATTTTTTTGATCTGTATTGCAAACCTCTGGGGTGCACTTTAATGTTAAGCAGATAAAAAAAGGGGAACAGCCAAGTGCATTGCAATGTTAAGTGACGATAGCCATGTAAAGACCTCCATACTTTAGCACAGAACTATAGTCTTCAATAATGACAAAAGTACATCTTATTCCATTAAAGCTAATTGAGCAGTTCAAAAACATTTTAAGGAACAAAAAAAGAACACTCATGTCCCAGCTGCCAGGATATCTCAGCAACTAATGGAACTATTAGCAGGGTCGATAGGTTCAATTCCCACCTCACCCTCACTTATAATTGCATTGAAGACTGACAGAAATCAGAGACACAGGTAAATTAAGTTGCCAACTTCTGCGGACTACAAATGCATTGTGATAATCTGGCACATTGTCCACATTCAGCTTTGAGAGTCAAGAGCAAAGGGAAAATGCAACAGAGAAGTGGTACATAAAATTAACTTTTTTGTTTTGCTCAATACACACACAGCCGAGAATCGGAGAATGAGACGATATTGGAGGCTCTTTGGGCTTGAATACTTTCTTTATTCTGTTGTGAAGTTATTCTTTATATAGAAATGAACAATTTTTTGGATTTCCCAGCTAGAAACCCTTAAATGGACTTTTTCAAAAAAAGAAAGTTTAAAGGCCACATTGCAGTGGAGTCACAGTCAAAGACGATTGCAAATTTGCATTAAGTACTTTCCAAAACCAACCCGTGAAATGGCAACTCCCTTCTGCTGAGCTACACCAAGAACAACTGCCTTTTTAAGCAGTATGAATGCTTACCATCAGCAAAGTATGAAGACCAGCATCTGACAGCTCAACTGGGTGCTGCCTCAGGCCTAATCAATGGGAACTGGCGATGAAAAGGAACTTGCTCAGGTGTAACCTCATCACATCGACCAAACAACAGGAATACACAAGCCACAACCATATTTGGGCCAATGGTCATTTGGAGAGAGATCATATGACCGCTAGCCAACTAGCCCTTTTTATGTTAAATTAGTCATTTAGTGCAGAATGGAAGCAGCATGAGATGCTGAAAAACCCTGAAATGAAGTTGTTCTATATCCAGACAACTTATGAATTTTGAACCAAAATCAGATGATTTTGCCTTTCCAGCTGGCCTAGTATTTTTTTAGAAGAACTTAATGTAGTACTTCCAGAAGAATATATAAATTATCTAACAACACCTTAAAGCTGCTTTGATGTTGAAAGCAGCAAGACCGCCAAGTTTAGCTTGACACGATGGTTATCAACCGTTAAGAGGCATATACCCCCCCATTTTTACCAGATTCAAAAGTATTTAGAGCGTTCTTCCATTCTGTTTTGGTGTGTGAAGCTTCTGTTGCACTTGTGGGAAATTGGGAGTGTTTTATCAATGTTATTTTGAATGGGTTGAGTACAACAAAATATATTTTACTTTATAAAGCTCAAGAAAACCAGTCTGATTCCATCTGCTATGAATACATGGCATAAACAGTTATAAGCTTATTGAAAAGGCAAAACTATCCCCTTCAAAAATCAGTTCTGCTTGAATGAGGAATGAGTGAGGGGAGCCATTCAACTCCTTCTTACTGGATCACAACATTTCTAAACAAAACTTGTTTTACATTCTATAATTTGTTGGTAATGAATGCATTACAATCCACACAATGCAAGAAATGCATATTTGCTGAAGTAGTTCCTAAAACAGTTTCATATTTCTGGTGGCTTTCTTCACGAGAACCAGATTAAGATACTATAGGCAGAGAAGGAAGAAACAATTACTTTTGTCCCAAAGTCCTGGGCTGCACTACATTTTGCCATACCGTATCTTTTTCACATTTATGAATACATGCATAAACATGGGTGGGTCCTTTGTGAAAGTTTAAGAATCAAAACCAGTTTCTTCCAATTATGTAGTTCAAGTTAGATGTACAATGGTTGCTTGTATGGTGTAGTGAGGTTTAACTTCCAACAGACACAGTGCAAGCTGCACCTGCCCTCATTAGCCATGTTGCGACAAAAGGACAGCAAAATTCTTCTACTCTAAAGAGATCGAATATGACAGCAGCATTGGGGAAAATAAAAATCTTGTTAATCATTCTTTTGTTACACAAAATTCAACAAAGGATAACTTTAAATATTCTTTCAATGTCATGTACGTTGAGGCTCTGAACTCATTAGAGGACATTTTCATGGTAAATTCTATTCGCACACAAGTGCAATTTATGGACTATCCAGACATGACAGCTTCGCTTCCATGTCATGCTATTGCAGGTATTATTGTGGCATTATGGAACCACTGTCCACTTCTGCTGCTCCTTTCTTCTCTCAGCTTTTCGAGATCATGGAATATTTCATATACAAATCTTCAGTGGAGGGTTGTGCCAGTTTGGGGCCACACAGAGATGCAACAAGCCGAGGCCAGGTGGCAATGTGGCACTGAATGCAAATTTTCTGTCATTTTAACAATGGAAAACTTACGCCTGTCAAAGCATCTCAGAGTTTCTTCAGAGAGTTGCACGGCACATTCATGCACAGTGTTCCCATGTTTACAATGTTCCTACAATATTGTGTAACACGCTGCTCAAAAAGCAGTTCTTTGTTTGCAAAGATGGTATCATTGCATGTTGTAGCTGTTGCAATGCAAATCCCTGGTAGCATTGATATGGTAGTTAAACAGTTGTAAAGTGTAGCGCTGGAAAAGCACAGCAGGTCCAGCAGCATCCGAACAGCAGGAGAGTTGACGTTTTGGGTACAAGCTGTTCATCAGGTAGTTAAACAGTTGATTTTACAATTCTTAGTTTTGCAGACTGTTCGAGATATTGCAGTTCTGATGCCTTTTGACTCTGAAAGAATCTATGAATGAATTCCAGTTAAGAGTGTGTTCTTCTGTCATCCTATTTCCTTTTTTCAGTGGTTTGCAATGTTTGGTGTTAGAGAAAGTCTTCAGCTGCAACACAGAAAGGAGGTCTTTGACCGTAGTCTTCACAGTATTCCAACACTCAAACACAGGCTAGGATCACAACAGTATTCAGTCCCACAGGTCTTCTCCAGCAGAGTTCAAATTGGCTTTTAAAATCCTACTCTTGATATTCCTGGAGGGTAAAACAGATATGTATGCAAGGAGAAGCTAGGGGAGTGACAGTCAGTCCCCACATTATTACTTGTGATATCTGTCTTCAAATATTTGAAGTTGCCGTGACAATTTACATGTGTGTCATTCCATTGGCTTAACACAGCACTTTGCCACTGAATTTACATCTAGTTTTGTTTTGTTCCCTTGTTGTAGTCTTTCTTTTAAAAATAAAACATTATGGACTTTAAAAAAGCCTGTAAATACTTCAGGTTTCTGACGCATGTCACCATGTAATACAAAAAGCATCTTCTAAATCACAATTTTTGAAAATATAGTTTAAATATAGGGAAAGTGGCCTCAGGGCTGGGTGCAGGTTGGAAAGGTGTCTCTATTGATCAATCTTTGGCTAAGTCCCCACCCACAAGCTGGCTGCTGTGTGCCCAACTCCTGACTGCTGGTCTGACCACTGTTCCTTCAGGAAACTACAGGTCAAATAGAAAATCCCAGTTTCCCTCCTTACCTACTGATTTTTTATAAAAAAGTTCTCCATGGAATAAGCTTGCGGGAGAAGGAAACATTGCCAGTCCCAAACACAACTCAGGGAAGATGCTAAGTATGGGATGAGCTATTTTAGCTAGTTCCAGTATGTTTTGGGCCCTGGATGCTTTATTTCCTGTCAGTCTGACATGTAAGGCATGCCCTTGATGTAGCCCAAGTCAGCCAACTCCCTCTATTGGTAAATGGCACAGTTTTCCATTCCAAAAGAAATTCATGGAAATGGTGCAATTAAAAAAGTATTTTTTTTCTCTTTCTTCCTTTTTTAAGCACCCTGCAACCCTCACCTCCCTCTCCAATCAGGTAAAACATTCAGCCTGACTGTAGGAATATGTACAGAGCAGTGTCCCACACGAGCACATGGAACAGGTCACCTGGTTGCAGAAGGACAAATGTGGAAGTGATCAAGCACAAACAGCAAGCAAGCACAGAACCGGTTTCGAGAGTTATAAACACACTTCCAAAGCAGCTATCGTTCAAAACCACTGGAAAAAGAAATTCAGTTACGTTTAAAATTTGAAAAAGTACCATTGACCACTTTATATTCCCACAAATGTTTTGCTCTTGGCATTGCCTTTGGTTGTTAACTCTGGATAAGGGGCACAGAGCCTTCTTTATGATTCATACAGTTTCACTCTGTGAGGTTCTCCACAGAACTCAGAATCTGAATGTGAGCACAGTGATTTCATTCAGTAAACCAAAAGAGCAGCAAAGAAAGAAAGCGCTTACAGTAACCAGTTTTAGTGTATGCAGATCATTTTGATACAACTGATATCAAACAAAAGTACATTCACATGGTCTTCAACTTCAATAAAGGCACAACCTTTTGTAATTTGAATCTCAAAGTACACGTCCCAATTGCATGTGAACTCTCATTCCCTTGCTAATATTTGGATGCAAAAAATGAATAATTGCTTCATTTCAGAAGCTTGAATATTTCAGGTTGACTAAACAATGAGGACTTTTGGAACATAAAATATGTTTTAATGTTAGGGACTAAATTTCCTGCAATATGATTTATTAAGTTTCTTGGTTTGGTTTTCCTCACCTATCCCTTCATTTGTTCTCTTCTACGGAGGGGGGAATTAATGTTGTTCCAGGGCCTGTTACTACAAAATTTGGACACTAGCCTCAAAATTAGTTATTAATCATGTATATGCCTCAGGGCAGACAGCAATTAATTCTGCCTAAGAATGGCCTCAGTGGTAATTGGCTAGGTAGGATACAGGGAGGAGAGCACAATCCTTGATAATAATCCTCAACACCAGTGCCTCGCAAGACTATGAACTCAGCCCCTTATACACTCACGACTGTGTGGCCAAATTCAGTGCACACTTGATTTACAAATTTGCTGATGACACCACTGCAGTGGGTCGGATCTCAAACAATAACAAGACAGAGTACAGGAAGGAGATAGAGAGCTTAGTGGCATGGTGCAAAGACAATAATCTCTCCCTCAATGTCAGCAAAATGAAGGAGCTGGTCATGACATCAGGAGGGCATACTCCTGTCTGTATCAGTGATGCTGATGTGGATATGGTTGAGAGCTTCACATTTCTATGAAGTAGTATCACCAAATCATTCTGGTCCATCCATGTTGACCCTGCAGTCAAGAAAGCACACCAATGCCCCTCCTTCCTCAGAAAACTAAGGAACTTTGACATGTCCACAATAACTCTGACCAATTTTTATAGATGCATCATATAAAGCATCCTTTCTGGATCTGCTCAAGACTGCAAGAACTTATAGAGAGTTGTGAACGCAGCCCAGTCCATCAGACAAACCAGCCTTCCCTCCATTGATTCCATTTGTACTTGCTGCTGCCTTGGGAAAACAGCCAACTCCTCCCACCCCAGTAATAGTCTCTTCCATCGGGCAGGAAGTTTGAAACAATATGTCAACAAATTCAAGAACATCTTCTTCCCCACTGTTACCAGACTTACGAATGGACCTTTCATATATCAGAATTGACCATTCTCTGCACCTTTTCCATAAAGTCACAGAGTCATAGAGATGTACAGCACGGAAACAGACGCTTTGGTCCAACTCATCCAAGCCGACCAGCTTTCCCAACCCAATCTAGTCCCACCTGCCAGCACCCAGCCTATATCCCTCCAAACCCTTCCTATTCATATACCGATCCAGATGCCTTTTAAATATTGCAATTATACTAGCCTATACCACTTCAGCTGGCAGCTCATTCCATACACGTACCATCCTCTGCGTGAAAAAGTTGCCCCTTAAGTCTCTTTTATATCTATCCCCTTTCACCCTAAACCTTTAGTTTAGGTCTGGACTAAACCCCTTTAGTTCTGGACTCCCCGACCCCAGGGAAAAGACTTTGTCTATTTATCCTATACATGCCACTCATGATTTTATAAACTTTTATAAGGTCACCCCTCAGCCTCCGATGCTCCAGGGAAAACAGCCGTAGCTTATTCAATGTCCCGCTATGGCTCAAATCCTCGAACCCTGGCAACAACCTTGGAAATCTTTTCTGAACACTTTCAAATTTCACAACATCCTTCTGATAGGAAGGAGACCAGAACTGCACGCAATATCCAAAAGTTGCCTAACCAATGTCCTGTACAGCTGCAACATGACCTCCCAACTCCTGTACTCAATACTCTGACCAATAAAGGAAAGCATATCAAATGCCTTCTTCACTATCCTATCTACCTGCGACTCCACTTTCAGGGAGCTATGAACCTGCACTCCAAGGTCTCTTTGTTCAGCAAAACTCCCTAGGACCTTACCATTAAGCGTTTAAGTCCTGCTAAGATTTGCTTTCCCAAAAGGCAGAACCTCACATTTATTTAAATTAAACTTCATTTGCCACTTCTCAGCCAATGGCCCATGTTCAAGATCCTGTTGTAATCTGAGGTAACCTTCTTTGCCATCCACTACATCTCCAATTTTGGTGTCATCTGCAAACTTACTAACTGTACCTCTTATGCTCACATCCAAATCATTTAGTTGAATGACGAAAAGTAGTGGACCCAGCACCGATCCTTGTGGCACTCCACTGGTCACAGGCCTCCAGTCTGAAGAACAACCCTCCACCACCATCCTGTGTCTTCTACCTTCAATCCAGTTCTGTATCCAAATGACTAGTTCTCCCTATATTCCATGAGATCTAACTTTGCTAACCAGTCTCCAACGGGGAACCTTGTCGAACGCCTTACTGAAGTCCATATAGATCACGTCAACCGCTCTGCCCTCACCAATCTGATAAATGTCCATATTACAGAGGAGGAAGTGCTGGATGTCTTGAAATGCATAAAAATGGATAAATCTCCAGGACCTGATCAGATGTATCTAGAACTCTGTGGGAAGCTAGGCCACCGAGTGCTGGGCCCCTTGCTGAGATATTTGTATCATTAGTAGTCACAGGTGAGGTGCCGGAAGACTGGAAGTTGGCTAACATGGTGCCAGCTTTAACACTATATTCTGCATTTTGTTCTATTACCCTGATATACTCATGGAAGGTATGATTTGTCCAAATAGCAAGCAAAGCAATACTTTTCATTGTACAAAGGTACATGTGACAGAACACATCAAATCAAATGGGATGGGAAGGTAAGGACGGACAGATTTTCCTCATGTTTTGTTCATTCATGGAACATGGGCATCACTGACTGGGTCAGTATTTATAGCCCATTCCCAATTGCCCACAATCACATTACTGTGGGTCTGGATCCACATGTAGGTAAAGCCAACAAATTCCCTTTCCGAAAGGACATCAGTGAACCACGTGGGTTTTTAATAACAATCGACAGTGGTTACATGGTCATCATTGGCCAGCGTATTCTGGGAATCAAATTTCATCATTTTCCCGGTGGGATTTGAACATTAACCTGGGGTTCCAGACTACTAGCCCAGTGACAATACTACAACACCACCGCCTCTTCACAACTCCCCCGATTACATCAAGATTGAATTTAAACTTCCCAAGTCCAGGTTGACTGAGATCCTTTAGTGAACTCATCCCACTACTGCTGGTAGGATAGGGTATAGTCTGGTGGTCTGTCCATGGACACTGGAGGGAGAAGGGAGGCAAAACCCAGGCGGACACCAAGAAAAGGGCCATACAGGTGGCAACAGCTGTCCCTGCCAAAAACACTCTCCCATCCTCCAACCAACTATTACATTGCCACTTCCAACCAAGCTCCCCTTGTCATGGGCTGCTCAAATGGTCACAGTATCCCACTCCATGTAGCTCAAGCCCAGGTTCTATTACACTGGTGGAATCATTAACAGTACTAAAGAAATGGTATGATGGCTGGGCAGCCTAAAGCTCTAGACTCAAAGTTTTGGAATTCTCATAGCATGGTGGGAATGCTCCTACCTCTGAGCTGGGAGGTATCTGTTCAGGTCCCACTTGTGCCAGAGGTGTGTCATACCACGTGGATTGCTATTAGCCCTGGAGAGCTGCCAGCCTTGATTGTCTGTCCGCCCTTGGAGTTGGGATGCTCATCCCAAAAGACTGGAGATTTTAATGACAGGTAGATTTTATCCCAATGGGTCATCCTAATCTCCCCGACCCTGAATATCCAGCTGGTAGATCAAACCCATCATCTGGTCATTTAATGTCAACCCCTTAGTACTAATGGGATATTCAACATAGGGTGTATTAGATCAGCAACCAATCCTGCCATTTCCCCACACATGAAAACTTTCAGCGGCAGTTACCAGACAGTAATCCAGAGCGTAAACCCTGATAGTTTTTGTTTCCATAGATACTAATCAGCGTTAACATTTCAAGTCCAATATGACTTCTTCTTAATTGGACATCTGAGAAGTCATATCACACTCTAAATATTAACTTAGTTCCTCTCTCATCAGATGCTGCCAGACCCACTGAACTTCTCCAGCATTTGACGTTTGTTTCAGATTTCCAGTATCCACAGTATTTTCATTGTAAATAAACCCTGATTGATTTCCCTGATCATTACCTAGGGATTGTAAGGTCAATGTTGCCACACTACAAAGCAACAGCGGAGATCCATTGCCTTGGGTCATGCCCATGTGCCTCAGCTACTTACTCTTTCTTTTTATTTCAAAAATATACTTTATTCATAAAATATCTCTTGAGAAAATATCTGTACATCTATATAGTCACAAATGCAGTTCGGTTCTGACAGGAGGGTATCAAGAAAACAAACAAACATCAGAGTCTGACTCCATCCAAACAAACCAAATGCATCTCTTACTTGAGCAAGACTATATTTACATGCGTCTGAGGCATTGGGAGGGTCCGATAACTGAACAGATCCCCAGGTGAGCTTTGGTAGAGGGACCTTAGACAATGGTCCTTCCCTTGGCACCTTGACGGCAACTGCTCCAAGCTTTATGTGCCCCGCAGTATGTAGTCCTGAACCTTGAAATGTGCCAGTCTGCAACAGCATTGTCGCTTGGCTCTGAGTAAGCAACTTAAAGTCACATTTGTGGCAATTTAAATGAAAAATTATCTTCTCGTTACTTGCTTGCAGTTACTACATGACCTAGAAAGATCTGTCCATTAATAATAGTTTGATTGGCGTGAGAAGCAGCTAAAAAAAAAATGCCCAGACAATGGTATGTAGGGACAATTTGCAGCTCCAATGATTATAATATGGAATATTTAACAAATCTGAGAGCTCTTGACGTTCAGTGGTAGTGAACCTATCGCTGGAGCAGGAGGCTCACTTACTCCAGAGACCTGTTCTAACGTCTTCGTACAGGTTAGAAAATATCTTAAAACGAATCTGCAATTACAATTCCTTCCAAAATAACTTCAGCTATACCAGCAGTGTCATATCAAACCAAACAGACAAGTCGCACAATGAGTTTGCTCCAATTCAATCTAGATATCAAGTGACAATAATAAATAAATATGAATAGTTTAAGGTAGAAACATTACAAGCAAAAACACAAATTTCTGGCCACATTTTCTGAGCTTTTCCAGCAATTTCTGCTTTCCAGCATCCGCAGTTCTTTCAATTTTTTTTGTTTATAAGTATTACAAAGACCTCCAGAACAAGTGGGACCTGACCACAGAAACAGACCTCCCAGTCCCCAGGCAGGGGCAATGCAATCAATCCTGGTAACCAAAGCAAGAACCCTCCAAAACTGCTATTTTCAGTTGAGATTTTCTTGCCAAACCTCAATGCATTTAGAAAGGGAATATGACTGCGGCTTGTTATATTAAATATCAATTTCAGGAGTCTCTGAATCATGTTCCAGATTGTTGAAAAAGAACAAGTAAAGGCGAATCGCGCTTCCAGCTAATTGTTGCTTTACTGGACAAAGGGAAAAGAGTTTTGCAGGCTGTATTACATTGCTAACTGAAAAGTGAAGTGAATTTGAAGATATTTAAATGTATACTTTTGGCTCTTTAAGATAGTATGGTCCGTATTGGAGCCTAGCCCATTGGCAGGAAATTGTAAATAAACTCCCCACGGCCTCCCATCTGAGTTGCTTCTGACAATTCACAGGTTTAGTTCAGTGCTGCCCTTCATTCGAACTGAACCATACTGTCTGGGGCTTGTCAAATGCTAAGTTATGGATACGTCATAACCTTTTGTAACTCTTTGCCAGGAAGACAGAAGTATTCCTGTTTGATTTCATCCATCTTTCTGGACCACCAGTGAAGCTCATCAATGTCATTGCACAATTCTCATGTCAGATTCAACTTTGAAGCTGAAATACTTCATTCAGTCCAGCGCCCAGATGGCTTATTTTCAACTCAGATGTCTACAGCACCGAAAGAAGGCATTTAGCCCACACTCTCTGTGCTGGTCAACAAAGATCTGATTACATAAATCCAATTTCCAAAACCGTGGAGACTAAAGCAATGCAAGTGAATATCCAAATACTAAAATGTTATACAAACATAGAATCCCGACAGTGTGGAAGCAGGCCATTCAGCCCATCAACTCCACACGGACCCAGATGAGCATTCCACCCAGACCCACCCACCTCTCCCTATCCTCGTAACCCTGAACATTTCATGGCTACTCAACCTAGCCTACATACCCTTGGACACTAAGGGCAATTTAGCATGGCCAATCCACCTAACCTGCACACCTATGGACTGTTAAGGCAGAGTTTAGCTCAACCACTCTTTCATGCAAAGAGTTCCAGACTTTCACTACCCTCGGAGTGAAAATATTGTCCCTCAACTCTCTTCTTGGTCTTATCCCTCTTACCTTAAAAGCTAATAATCTTTTGACCCGTCTACTAATGGAAGATGTGCCGCCCTGTCCCCTCAATCTTATACATCTCAATCAATGGCCCTCTCAACCTTTGTTGTTCCAGGGAAAATAGCCCCTACTTATCCAATATTCTCTGATAGCTCAGGACCTCCAGTCCAGGCAGTATCCTGGTCAATCTCCTCTGCACTCTCTCTAATGCACTCACATCTTTCCTGTAATTTGGTGCCCAGTGCTGCATACAGTACTCCAATTGTGGTCTCATCATCATTTTGAGCAGTTCCAGCACCACCTCCCAGCTTGTGTGGTGTGCCTTGGCCAATAAATACAAGCATCCCATGTGCCTTCTTCATCATCAGTATTGAAATGCCTTGCTCCTTCAGAGATCTGTGGATATGGATTCCAATGTCCCTCTGATCTTCAGTAATTTATAGGAACTACAATTCACTGTGTATTCCCTTGCCCTGTTAGCCCTCACCAAATGACTAATCTCACACTTTATCTGGTTGAATGCGGTTTGTCGCTGCTTTGCACAGATCACCAGTCCATTGGTATCTTCCTGCTTCTTATGACTATCCTCCTCACTATTTACCACCCTACCAATTTTTGTGTCATCTACAAACATCTTCATCTTCGTTCCTCCATTTAAGTTCAAACCATTAACTTACATGGCAAAAGGAAAGGGTCCCAGATCAAAGCCCTGCTGAACCCAACAGGAAACAGACTTCCAATAATAGAAACGTCCCTCGTCTGTCACTTTCTGCTTCTTCCACCTTCACCAATTTTGGACCTAACAGACCACTTTGCCTTGGATCCCATGAGCTCTTACTTTTTGATCAAACTGCCATGAGGGGCCTTCTTAAAATCCTTAGTAATGGCCACGTAGACAGCCCTGGTTATCTCCTCAAAGCAAAATAAATTTATGAAAAAAGGCATTCCCTTAACCAATCCATGCTGACTGTCCCTGATTAATCTGAATATAGATATCTTCTGTCTCTCAGAACTCCAAAAACTTGCCCACCATTGTAATTAGCCTGAATGGCCTGTAATGTCCTGATCTAACCCTGCTTCCCTTTTTTAAACAATGGAACAACAGGAGCAATCTTCAATCTACTGGTATCTCACCAATGGCCAGAGAGAATCTGAAAATTACCTCCAAGCCACTGATACCTTCTCCCACCCAGGTTGGCATATGTATCCACCTTGAAAGCTGCTAAACCCATTGGTGCTTCCTTATTCTCTTCTAACATTTCAGTACTCATTCCTGATGAAGGGCTTATGCCCGAAATATCGATTCTTCAGCTTTTCCAGCAACACACTCTCGACTCTGAACTCCAGCATCTGCAGTCCTCACTTCCTCCTATTTCAGTACTCCAGCCTAGTGTCGACATCTGAGCTGACCTTATCCATTGTCAAGAGTGATGTAAAGTATTCATTGAGGACTATGCCATGTCAATTATTCCTTTTCTCTCATGGGCCCTACACATTCCCGAGTTATTCCTTTGATCTTCATAGGTTTAAAAGTCTCCTTTGGGCTATCCATTATTCTACCTGCCAATGCTCTCACATACACTTGCCTAGTTTCCTAATTTCCTTTTTAATCCACTCCTCCTTATACTTGTTAGACTACTCTAGGCACTCTGTTGCATTAAGTTGTAAATATTTACTATAAGCTTCCACTTTTCTCTTAGTCTTAACCTTTACATCCTTTGATGTTCATAATTCTCCAGTCTTGGTCCCACCCTTTGTCTTTACATGAACCTATTAGCCCTGTACTTGTGCTACTTCCTCTTTGAATACCTCCTATTGCTCTGGCAAGACTTTTACCTGCAGGTAGCTGCTCCCAGTCCGCTAGGGTCAAACAGTATCTCTCTTAATAAAATCAGCCTTTCCTCAGTTTAGTCCAGGCTCATTCTTACCCTTTTCCATTACAATCCTTAATCCAACTGAGTTATGGTCAGTAGCTCTAAAACTGTACCCCACAGATCTGCCGTGCACCTGCCAAGTTTATTTCTGAGTAGTAGATCCAGAATGTTCCTCCTTCCTTGTTGGGCTTTCTATGTACTGGGTATAATCTGGAGACTACCACTTTTGAAGTCCCGCTTTTCAATTTTCCGACTTAACTCTCTAAAGCCGACATGCAGGACATGATTTCTGTTTCTTCCTGTGCTCATTGGACCCAAAATGAACCATGACCTATGACTATTTACCCTCCGCCACCACCCCCCCCTCCCCCACCCCACCTCTTTCAGAATGCCTTGCAGTCATTCTATTGCATCGATGGCCCTGGCATCCTGGAGGCAACATGCCATCTTGGAGCCATGTCTACACTGCACAAATACATGTCGATACCCTCACTATCAAATCCCATATTGTTATTGCCCTTCCACACTTCTTCTCTCCTGTTGAGCAGCTGGACCGCTGTCAATGCAATGGTCTTGGACTCCCAGATAAATTGCTGCTCTCGCTGTTTTCTAATATACAAAAGGCAGACAATGGCTACCTCCAACAAGAGAGAATCTAACCATTGCCTCTTTACACTCAGTGGCATTACCATCACTGAATCCCCTACCGCCAACATTCTGGCCCTTACAATTTGCTGGAAACTGAACTGGACCAGCAATATAAAGACCGTGCCTACAGGAGAAGGCCAGAGGCTAAAAATCTTGCACTGAATAATTCACCTCTTGAGAATCTAACCATTGCCTCTTTACACTCAGTGGCATTACCATCACTGAATCCCCTACCGCCAACATTCTGGCCCTTACAATTTGCTGGAAACTGAACTGGACCAGCAACATAAAGACCGTGCCTACAGGAGAAGGTCAGAGGCTAAAAATCTTGCACTGAATAATTCACCTCTTGATTCCACCATGTTTAAGGCACATGTCAGGAGTGTAATGGAATACTATGCAATTGCCTGCACATGTGAAGCTTCCACAATACTAGGACAAAGCAGCCCACTTGATTGACATACATCCACAAAACAGTCCTTTTGTGATGCGCAGCAGCAGCATCATGAAGCATCCACAAGATGCACTGCAGAAATTCATCAAGGCTCTGTAGACAGCGCCTTCCAAACATGCTACCATTATCATCGAGGGCAGCAGGCAGCAGGGTACAAATTCCCCTTCAATCCGCCCACCATCCTGATTGGAAATATATCACTGTTCCTTCAGCGTCACTGGGTCAAAAGCCTGGAACTACCTCCCTAAAGGCATTGTGGATTTACTTACAGCAAATGACTGCAGTGGTTTGAGAAGACAGCTCACAACCACCATCTGCAAGGGCTATTAGGATGGGTAATAAACAACATCCCAGCAAGCAATGCCCAGGCATGATTTTTCTTTTAAATTGGAAAATAATTTCAATGACTTAAAATCATATCTATGAACAAGAGCAATACTGCCTGCTTGTCAACTTTAAGGGCATTAAAATGGTCATTGGATAGACATATGGATGAAAGTAGAATAGTGTAGATAGGCTTCAAATTGGTTTCACAGGTCGACGCAATATTGAGGGCTGAAGGGCCTGTATTGTGCTGTAAGGTTCTATGTTCTAATGTATTTCTGTCATCTGAGACCAGAAATGGAGTCATAGTTTTAAAATGTCATCTAAGATTCTTTGAATGGGCTTTTAATGTTTGTCCTTTTGTTAGGAATGTGTTTTTTGGATAATGGTCATGGGAATGCTCATTACCTTTCTTCCTCCTGTGCTGATATGATGCTCAGCTGTTAAAGGTGAGACAACAGCAAAACTCTAAAAGGATCAACCCAAAATTTAAAAAAAAGTGTAAATACCATACATTATCTAGATCACAGTTTCACCTCACAAAACACCATATTTCTAACGGAGAAGTTGAAAGGTCACAGATCTGTAATGCCACTAGATGGCATTCTAAGATGAATTACAATGTTTAATGACAAGACTGTCCTATAGAACTATGTGGCATATCTTTGGTTGCGTCTTCCCTGAAACTAAATGACAGTCAAAGGCCCAGTAAAATGTGATTCTTTCTCCCTACCTCCCCGGAGTAAAGCTATAGGAGGTTATTTCACAAGTATTTCCTTTAAAAAACTGCATCCAGCACACGGACATCACATTTCAGCCACAGTTGTACATATTTGATAAAAGCCAAGTATCCTCTAGAGATTGGAGGAGTGCACGGTTTCTCTAGTCCCATGATTCCTCCGATCAAAATGTAAATTTACATGCTGTTACCAGTGTGACCAATTATACACTTTATATTAGAATGAATCAAGTATCAACCAGGCTGCTTTAATACACAACATTCTTTTTTTTTTGTGAAAAGAGGACATATTTGGCAAAGATTAGCACTGAGGATGGAATTATGAAAGTGTAAATATGCACTCTTCTGAATAACATACAGCATTTAAAAAAAAGTAACTTTTTCTGCAGTGATTAATATTAAAGGAAAATCCTACATCGGACAATAATTCTTAGCTCCTGAAGAAAAAAGGAAAGATAAGATTTGAAACGTTAAAGACGGCTTTCAGTCAACATGGCACATGTAGATGGGTGTCAGTAAATACAGGGCAGTTGTTACTGCAATATCTGCTGATGCAGTTACTTCAGGAATCATCCAGAACTTAGAGGCTTTTAAAGACAACCTTTGGACCTTCCAAAACATCACTTTCTCAGAAAAAGATAACAGATGAGCTGGATAGCTGCTCTCTCTCTCAACAAACTGTACCTTATAAGAAGGATGTTGTGAAACTTGAAAGGATTCAGAAAAGATTTACAAGGATGTTGCCAGAGTTGGAGGATTTGAGGTCTATGAAGAGGCTGAATAGGCTGGGGCTGTTTTCTCTGCAGTGTTGGAGGTTGAGGGGTGACCTTACAGAGGTCTATAAGATCATGAGGGGGATGGGTAGAGTTAATACAAAAGATATTTTCCCTGGGTGTAGAGGAGTTCAGGACTAGAGGGCACGGGTTTAGGGTGAGAGGAGAAAATTTTAAAAGGGAGCTAAGGAGCAACTTTTTCACGCAGAGGGTGGGGCATGTATGGAATGAGCTGTCAGAGCAAGTGGTCGAGGCTGGTATAATTATAACATTTAAATGGCATCTGGATGGGTATATGAATAGGAAGGGTTTAGAGGGATATGGGCCAAGTGCCAGCAAATGGGACGAGATTAATTTAGAATATCTGGTTGGCATGGACGAGTTGGACCGGAAGGTGCGTTGCTGTGTTATACATCTCTATGACTCTATAATTAATTCCAAAACAGAAATTAATTCCTGACAGTCATAAACCTAGGCAAACTCAAATAGTAATAGAGTGCAAATGCTTTCCACTAATGGAAGTTACACTACTATTATGAAGAGCTGCAATGCTAACATGGATGCCATCAAAAACTCAACAGGATCTGCAGTCCAACAATGGCTAATCAAGCTGGCCAGATGAGGTCTCCTTTTGACTGAAGCGAGGTATGCATCAGTCTTTGCAAACATACCAATTAATTGTCAAACGATAAGAAGATGAGCAGGATGAATGTGAAAGTGTAAATGTTCCACTATTTAATCGCCTTCAATTCTTTAATTCGAACTGAGTTTGCTCCAGGCATCAGCATTCTGATTGAAGTTTCTTCTGCTTGGCTGCCTCCTACGTTACATACATGAGGTGACACAGCATGAACTGCAGGTGAAGTTCTCGTGTTCTATCACAGCGCCTATCATTGCCAGGGATGGAAAATGATACCATTTCTCTGGAATAGGTGGTGAAAAAAATGCCACTTCCTCTCAGTGGAAGGGAAGAATCTCGTCACTCACTAGTTAACCCAAAGCATATCCATTGTAGTTTCAGGTCTCTGCACTCAGTAAGCATCATTGATTCTGCTCTGTATCACACCTCTGCCCCAAATGCCACTTAGCACAACTGCAGGTCTGGCAGCCATCATTTCAGAACGTGGTCAGGGTTCTTTCTCAAAGAAACAATTCTTCTTTGGAGTTAGTGATTCGATGAGACACAGATTAGTGATCTGGGTTGGGGTTGGGCAGATTTCAAGCAATGGTGGAAGTCACATCTCACTAGTGTTCCCGCCAACCCCCAACCCCTTCAAATTTCATGTCTGTGCACACCAGGGCTGATGTCAGTCTTTCTCAGAAAGTGAAGACTCTGTGTGCATTGATTGTCTATAGATACAGGTGAAGAGCTATATGCAATGAGCACTGAATACCTCAGACGAAGCCTGATTAGTTTGCCTTCCTTATGCTGCTTCTTCACTTGTCAAAATTTTGATACACTGATTTCCACTGGGAAACTCGCAGAGACAGTAATGGAGTTATGAGATGCAAGGCAACCACAGAACATCAGCCACAAATTCTTAAATGATTTGGAAACCCAAGGATTGATGAAAAACGAAAGGCAATAAATATAGCGCCGTAACAACCCAAGAACTCTTCATTAAATCATGGTCGTATGTTCCCCACCTGAACTGCCACATACAGTGAATGGCCTATAAAGACTGGATAGTCATTATATGTGAGGAAGATAATGAAACATTAGTTAATAGTGTGCATGGCAATTTGAGGACTTCCTTCATAATTTATATATTACAACAGAAAATGTAAGGATTTAATTGTGCATGCACTGTTTATATGCCTACTCACACAGAAATAATTACGTCAGGCAAAACCTAACACTGTAAAATTATCTGGGAGCAATTTTCTGGTTAAAATTAATCACCTCTTCTTTGAAGAGCACAATGTCTTGGCACTACAGTACAGAAGAAATATGTCAAGATAGACTAACTTATAAATTTTGCTATTCACCAAGGTATTATCAGAATCCTGGGCCTTGGGAGCAACCAATACCATGTGAACACTCAGCTTCAAAAGCTTAGTTACAATCTTTTCCAGTCCTTTGTTGCACTGCCTTTCAGTTCAGTGGATTGTAATTGTGAGCTCCCTGTTGGACACTATTGTCAACAATGCTTTACGGCTTCACAGCCTCAGGCTAATGAAAGTAAAAACTGAAAGTAAAAAGCTGGAAATATCAGCTTTATTGCACACTTTATTGCACACTTACTCTCCTACTGAGTTCAGACATATCTGTGGCGGTACCGTGGCTCAGTGGTTAGCACTGCTGCCTCACAGCACTAGGATCCCAGGTTCGATTACAGCCTCGGGTGATTGTCTGTGTGGAGTTTGAACATTCTCCCTGTGTCTGCATGGGTTTCCTCTGAGTGCTCTGGTTTCCTCCCACCGTCTAAAGATGTTCAGTTCAGGTGAATTAGCTATGTTAAATTGCCCATAGTGTTAGGTGCATTAGTCAGAAGGAAATAGGTCTGGGTGGGTTACTCTCCGGAGGGTCGGTGTGGACTTGTTGGACCAAAGGGTCTCTTTCCACGCTGTACAGAATCTAGTCTAATAGTAACACCCATTAAATAACCTTACACGGTCATTATTTCATACTTAAGCACTAAATAAACTTAAGAGTAAGTTGACTGGCTGCTGATGCTACAAAGCCAATTTAATAAAATTCTACAGTCCTTTTCAGTGAGTACACAATCCAAGAGGAAGGTTTTCTCAAAGCTTTGGGGTCATACAGTTGCTGGGAAGCTCCACTTATGCCAATGTGTGCCAACCAATGGTTGTTGCACACAGACATCATGCAGTGAAAATTTTAAAATTAGAGGGAATGTTGGACTTCCTGCTGCCCTCCCACTTATCTGTAATTTGACAGGAGACAAGCAAGGCCATAGGTGGCCAGCCTATGACTGTGTCCCAGTTGAGGCTCTCAAGAACCCAGAGTGGAAGTGGGTGAGCACAGAATGTCACTAGCACAGTAATATCCTGCCTCTTTTAAAAAAAAGCTACATTGATTTTTTTTTCCCAACAAGAGGTTATCTTGGTGAAGCAAGAAAAGATGGAGCTACAAAAGCCAACCTATTCATTTGCTGCGAAGCAATCCTGACAGATGTTAATAATAAATAAAATGTCTCAACCATAGAAAGGTATAATTATAAGTGTTAAATAGCTATGATTCATAGTTTGCATAAAGTCCATTATCAGTACTAAATGAACATTATCCCTCAGAGTTTTAAATGCTCTGTGTCTTCTATTTGGTTAATCTGGCTAATTGAAGTTTTTTTGTTCATTCACGGGATGAGGGCATCACTGGCTTGGCAGCATTTACTGCCCACTTCTAATTGCCTAGAGGAGTAACATGTGGGCCAGACCTTGTAAGGATGACAGTTTCCTTCCCTTGAGGACATTAGTGAACCTAATGGCTTTTTCCAACAATTGACAACTGCTGCATAATCATTAGACTCTTAACTCCAGATTTTATTTTATTGAATTCATATTCCGCCATCTACCATGGCAAGATTCAAACCCAGAACTCCCAGAACATTACCAGGGTCTCTGGGTTAATAGTCCAGTGATAATACCACTGGGCCATTGCCTCCCCCTTAGATTTCATTGTTATAGTTAGAAACCTATTCATTAAAAATTAGCAATTTAATTAAAATGTGCAAAGACTAAATAGCAAGTGAAAACTGACAGTTTGTCAACTGGGTAGAAACTCTGGTGTTTCACTGCCTAATTCCATCAAATTTGCCAATTAAAAACATCTATAAAATTGACAGTAGAACAGTACAAGTGTCATGATGGACTCAAAAATTATGAACTGAGATAGTCTTTGTACAGATGTGATCAGACCTGCTGAGTTTCTCCAACATTTTCAGTGTTTGCTTCAGATTTAAAGCATTTTGCTTTTACTTACATGACCATTCTTTATTTAACATGACAGTTTTGTTTCTTTATGAACCTCACTGCATTGTATTACAGTGGTTGAAGCACAGCATGCCAACAGAAACCGGTCTCAAGTAAACTCAGCCAATAAAGCTTTTAATTAATAAAAGCTATGAATAATTTGTTTTAAGCATTTACAAAAATGTAAACAATTGTTGCCATAAAATCAAGTATAACTGTGCATACAGTGCATTCTCTTCAGCACCAAAGCAAGTATGGGAAGCACAAGAATCTGTGGTTAATTCCCAAGGTTCAGTTTTACAAGTAGTCTGCAGGACTTCCAGAAGAACAGCAGGTACTGACTTTCCCACTTTGCCTTGAAGAAGCTTCCTCAGGATACATTCACATCTCATCACTCAATATACTGAGGTATATGGTTGTCTTCACTGCCAATGGCAATCGGGTAGAAAAGATCAGACACTGTTTGGGTTCACACTAGATTTTCATTCCATGGATTTCAATGGAGTTAAAATTGGAGGACACTTGTGAGACAGTGATCATGTCCCTACTGCTGAGCCAGGAGCCACAGACTCACACTTGCTCCAGAGGTGTATAATAGCATCTCCGATTAATGTGGCTCAAAACCATCCGGCGTTAAAATGAGGATGGTTCAAAGAAGAGTGCATCAATACAGATGAAAATCCAACTGACTTGAGTTGTAATTGAAGTAGTGAGATATGTTGAGATTGTAGTCTTCAACCTTCTGGACTGCAGACAACGAATACATGTTTGAAAAAACACACATTCATGCTGTCACACAATAAACTGAAACAAACATTTCCTTATAACTTTTTTTTTGTTGAACTGAATCAAATCCACAAATCAAAGAAATACCAGTACTGTTAGTTAAAATGCAATATAAAAGACCTCAGGAAACGCTGGTGCAGAAATAATACTGCAGTCTTTTAAGAGTCAATTATCAATGTAGCATCACTACCACCATTCCTAAATAGATATTTTCTTCAGTTCTATGGACACTGCTGCAATCATATTACTAAAGAAAAAGAAATTCGACGAAACAAAAGTTATTTTTGCTTTAATACAGCTATCTAAAAATTGATGGCTCATTAGAAAACTTGCTTTAAGTATCTATTGATTCTGCTTTGTGGGTTTTGCAGCTTAATATAATTGATTGCTATATAGTGTATTTCTGTCAGCAGCCTAATGCTCTTAACGGCAATGCTAACATCACTTTGAACACAGACAACTTGCCTGGCAAGAAAATGTTTTGAATTCTATCTCAGCAGCAAATTGTTCAGCTCTTCGGTGAGAAAATAATAGGGCAGTGTGTTCCAAGAATATTAGGGGAGTCAAACTGCTATGTTGTTGGAATATTGCTATGACATCTACATGTAGGGCTCTTCTTGCAAATCAATGGATTGATTCTGCAAGTGCAAGACCATCAACTTCATAGCAATCATGTAATTTTGTTGTCACTGACATTTACATTAATCCATATTCTTTCTGTGCTGCCTAGATCTGGGTCAATAGTTGGGTTTCTGCTGCTGGCCTCAAGACCACCAAGTCAAGGACATGGTATAATTCAGCCTGGGCACTGCTTCTAATTGTTATTCAGCGATGCCTCCGAGGTGTGTGTGTGTTTGAATAGCTCATATATGAGAAAGGAACCGAGGTCTGCCCTCATGTCAATCATAAAAGAATAATGATCCTTTGATCAAGCAATCATCACTCAGGGAACCATTCTGCAGCAACACTTTCAGAGAAAAAATAAACAGGGATTTATGGTGGTCACGGAAAAGTTTTAGGAAAACTACTGGAATGATTCTTGGTGTAAAGGGGTATTAAAGTAGTCTTAATGATCTGGAGCTATTTACAGGAGGATATATCAGCTAACAGTGTATGAGAGCAAAGAGGGTTGTAAACAAAAAACACTGGAGATCACAGTGGGTTAGGCAGCATCCATGGAAGGAAAGCAAGCTAACGTTTTGAGTCTTGATAACTCTTCATCAGAACTAAATTCACTGGATTCTGGGGCAGTTCCAGCAGATTAGAAAACAGCAAATGTGATGTCCCGGTTTAAAAAGGGCAATAGACAAAAGTTTGGGAATTACAGACTGGTTAGCTTAACTTCGGTAGTGGGGAAGATGCAAAGTCTATTATCAAAGAAGGAATAGCAAGGCATCGAGATAGAAACTGTCCCATTGGGCAGACGCAGCATGGGTTTATGAAGGGCAAGTCAGACTTAACTAATCTTTTGGAATTCTATGAAGACATTACGAACACAATGGACAATGGGGACCCAGTAGATGTGCTGTACCTGGATTTCCAAAAGGCTGCTGCTTAAGATAAAGATGCATGGCGTTACAGGTAAAATAGAGAATTGGTTGACTAACAGGAAGCAAAGAATGCGGATAAATGAGTGCTGTTCTGGTTGGCTATTAGTAACTAGTGATGTGCCTCAATGATCAGTGTTGGGGCTGCAATTATTCACAATTTACATCGATCATTTGTGGTTGGGGACCATATGCAGTGTGTCAAAGTTTGCAGATGATACTAAGATGAGCAGCAGATGAGAGCAACGTCTGCAGATGACTGCGAAACTTTGCAGAGGAACATAGCTACTTTAAGTGAGTGGGAAAAGATCTGGAAGATGGAATACAAGTTAGTAAATGTGAAGTCATAAGTTTTGGTAGAAATAACAGTTAAAAAAAGACTATTACTTGAATGGTAAAAGGTTGCAGCATGCTGCTATACAGAGGAATCTGGGTATCATTGTGCATGATTCACAGAAGGTTGGTCTGCAGGTAAAACATGTAATTGGAAAGGCAAATGGAATTTTGTCCTTCATTATTAAAGGGATTGAGTTTAAAAGCAGGGAAGTCATGTTGAGGCTGTATGAAATACTGGTGAGGTCCCATCTGGAGTATTATATGCAGCTTTGGTCTCCTTACTTGAGAAAGGATGTACTGGCACTGGAGGGTTCACTAGGTTGATTCTGGAGTTGACAGGGCTGGCTTATGTGGAGAGACTGAGTAGATTGGGATTATATTCAATGGAAGTTAGAAGAATGAAGTGGGAATCTTATAGAAACACATACAATTATGAAGGGAATAGCTAAGATAGATGTAAAGAGCATGTTTCCAATGGCAGGTGAAACTAGGACACAGAGCATAGCCTCAAAATTAGGGGGAGCAGATTTAGGACTGAATTGAGAAGGAACGTCTGCACTCAGAGGGTCATGAATCTATTGAATTCCCTGCCCAGTAAAGTAGTTGATGCTACTTCAGTAAATGTTTTTATGGCTCAAATAGATTTTTTTTTAACAATAAAGGAATTAAGTGAGACAGTGAGAGGGCAGGTGAGTGGAGCTGAGGCCACAAAAAAAGATCAGCCATGATCTTATTGAATGGCTTGGTTGGCTTGAGGGGCCTGATGGCCAAGTCTTGCTCCTAGTTCTTATAAGACATTAGCTTGCTCTCTCTCCATGGATGCTGCCTGACCCGCTGTGATCTCCAGCATATTTTTTTTATATTTGGTACAGGTTCCAGCATCTGCAGTAATTTGTTCCTACTAATAAAAAGGGGTACATACATACCTGTAGATAGACTGTTTCAGAAGCAAATTACTGCAGATGCTTGAATCTGTACTGAAAACAAATGCTGGAGAGTCAGTGGGTCAGACAGCATCCATGGAGAGACGGCACACTAAAGTTTAGAGTCTAAATGATTCTTCATCACAGCTGAGCCTCAAAACATTAGCTTGCTCTCTCTGCGGGTGCTGCCTGACCTTTGATCTCCAGCATTTGTTTTTTTTTCAGATGGATTATTTCAGTTTGACAGACTGGGAAGAGCCATAGATTTCAACTGTACATGAGTTGGAAGTGGTTTGGATTTTCTTCCAAATAGCATAGTGAGCTTCTTGACTCTGTTGTCAGTTTTTGCAGTGTGTGCTGACTCTCTGCACACCTTTAAAAGGTAAATGGACAAGCCCTTGGTCAGAACATACAAGAGGTAAATGTGAAATTTGATCCCCTGCACTAGGTTTGATTACCAGAGGTGGTCACACAGCAATTTTCCATCTGATTTCCTCTCTTAGTTGTCCTTTGTGTTCTGTTTTGTTTCTCTAACAAAGTGTGACTTCATGGCAGTCTGATGTATTGAGTTGTGACATGTGGGCAGGCTTGATGGTCCTGTCTGTCAGTTAAATATGAAAAGAACGACGCCAGTTCACTTTTACTTTCATTGCAAAACAACACCTAATTACAGTTCTTTTTATATTAAAGTCAAGCCGGAAAATCATATTTTTAAAGTGAAATTTGTCCAAACAACAATTAACAGAATTAAAGTTTCACACTACTAGGTACACTAATTGCTTATTGCTATACTGAAAGAATTTTGTCAGAGATAAAATCAACTTTGGTTATGGGAAATACTCTTCTCTGGTTTCCTTAGTCACTAATTAGAGTGCTTCCGTTGCTAATTTGTCTCATAAGAAAAAGCACAGGTGGTATCACTCAAAATCCATTCTCAAATACATTTTCTTAATTAAAAATCATAATGAATGATAAAGTTGCTGAAAAATTAAAAATTTAATTAGTACAGGTAAGTTAATAATCTTCAGAGGTTGGCCAATAATATGTTTTCAAACGATGAAATGTATTATTTCTCAAAGGCATCTTGATTTACCAAGCTATTATAGATACCCTCATTTCTGGAATATAAATTCACCACAAGAAAGCAACAAAAAAAAAATCATATTGAAAGGTCACAAAGATTGGTAATGCTAAAGAATTTATTTCCTGAGCAATTGTTTTCAATAATAATGTTAAGAAAATAACATTAAACTCAGAGGAACCGATCTCACTGTTGAAGAGGTGCTGAATTGTTTTATTCAAACTGTACTAAATAGTTCTGGAACATTCAAGCAGAAGCAAAATCAATGATTCAGAAAGGAACACAATAATCAGTTTTCATTATTAGTATGTGCAAATGTAAGCAGTAAGGTAATGTATTTGGCTTCATGAGCAAAGGTAGGAAAGATAAAGCGAGGAATGCTCCCAGTGAAAAGGAGAATCAGGCGGTGTTATTTTGCCTGGGTGGGATATTGTAAAGCTGATGAAAGCATTTCACATCTCTTCTGATTTTTATCTCTACTGAAGTCAAGGAAAGCTGACTCTCAATTTCCTCTGCTTCCTTTTAAATGATCACATACCGTCAAAACTGCTGACTGCAGCCAACCCAAAAATGAATTCTATTATGGTAATAGACAGGGTAAAACTGGATCAGTTTTGTGATACTATCTTAAAGACTGCCTTCATTGCTTAGTCCTTTGAGTATAGGAGTTAGGACGTTATGTTGAGATTTTACAGAATATCGATGAGGCCCCTTCCAAAATACTTTTTCCAGCACTAGTTGCTCGGCTATTGGAAGGTTATTATTAAGTTGGAGGGGATCCAGAAGAGATTTACCAGGATGTTGCTAGGTATGGAAGGTTTGAGTTCTTAAGAAAAGCTGGATCATTTGGGAACTTTCTCACTGGAGCGTAGGAGGTTGAGAGGTGACCTGGCAGAAGTTTATAAGTTACTGAAAGGTATACATAGAGTTGATGATAGTTTTCTTTCCCCTAAGATGGAGGAATTTCAAGACTAGGGGGTACATTTTTAAGGTGAGAGGAGGGAGTTTTAAAAAAGACATGGGGCAAATTTCTTTTACACAGAAAGTGGTTCGCATGAAGTTCCTGAGGAACTGGTAGATGTGAGTACAATTACAGAGTTTAGAAGATATTTGGAGAAGCACATGAATTGGAAAGGGATATGGGCCAGGTGCTGGCAGGTGGGACTAGTTTAGTTTGGGATTACGTTTGGCATGGACTGGTTCGACCGAAGAGTCTGTTTCCATGCTGTATGACTCTATATAACAGGCCTTTCCAAGGCAACTTAAATCTACCAGATGTATTGAACTTTCTCTCTGCACTGGGATAACTTAAATATGAAACCTCAACATGTTAAATCCAAGCCAAGGACACGAGTCAAGTTGAAACCAATATGTTATTGAAAATAGTTTATTCATCATTTTCCATTTGGTTAAGAAGACATTTCTCTGCACTTTGTTGGCAGCTGTAACATTGTATCCTGCACTCTGTTCTGTTACCCTGATGCACTTGTATAGTATGATCTACCTGTGAAGCACATAAGACAACACTTTTCACTGTACCTCAGGACACAGTAATAAATCAAATTGAATTAAATTTGCTGTCAATAGATTTGTCCTGATGGACTATTACACTCAACTATATTGCTTCGCTTCAAAGAATTCTGCGAAAAACTGGAGATCCAAGTGTTAGGATTTTCTACAAAGAAAGAACCTGATTTCACCCAAGCTGCCATGGGAAGGCACTGAATGAAAACCATCAGATTCTCAAACTATTATGAATGCATACTGTCACAAATACACACAGGTTTGGGACAAAGGATTAGCGATCAGAGATTCCCCAAATGAATCTACAGGTTTAAATTGATTTGAATTGAAATTGGCCATGAGATTAGGGAGACATTCTTGAAACAAAATGATGAATCCTGAACATTGGATTCCGTGCCCATGTTTTTGCAAAGATTCAAGAGCATTTGAAGATTTTGCAAGTAAAAATGAAAGAATGGGCAGAAAAAGTATTCAACAACTAGAAGGTTTCAAGTGGAATAGGAGGCATTGGTATTGTTGCCTTTCAGAGGTCCATACAAGGAAGTTAGCCAAGTGACTTATCTGAAAGATAATCCTAATCGTTGGAAGAATTGGTCTTTTCTCTTATCTTAGCCTTTCTTATAGTAAGTGTAGTTGAAGGGCAAAAGGCACAATTTCCAAATTTAAAAAAGTTCTGAGATGTAGCAATGTGAAATTTATTGTAGCTCGCAACTTTTAAATCCTCCAGTCAACAACAGGAGTATGTAGATGACTTTAGAGATTGGTGTGTTTAAGGACAACTCCAAAACAAAAGTAGCTCATCATAAACAGCATAACTATGTTACCAGTATTGGGTCTTTTAATGAAAATTTAAGAGTTAGTTGGGGAAACAATATAATGAAATAGAAACAGGTTAAGACTTAGTCGAGGAAATCTTCAAATTCCTTTGAAAAACCCCATAAGCACCTTGTATGACTAGATTGTGAAATTTGGTGATATCCCACTGTATATTTTTATTGACAATTTTTTCCTTCCCCTTCTCTTTTGAAGCTACAGATTTTTTTTTTGTGAGAATGTTACTGAAACATGCACTGTCTGGTAGATCTTTCCCTGCAGTTGAGCCTGGATAGTGATTGCCAAAACACTATTGCTTCCTGACAATGGGCTTCAAGACTGAGTTTGACACTGAATTCACCTGGCAACTGCACCAACATGGCAACCAGGAGTGAGAAATCAGAGTGATTAATCCAAACCATGGCCCCTGTGTTGTCAGCACATTTCCCACAGTGGTTCTAGCCATAATCAGCCAAGCTTGAGTTTAAATCTGACACCTTCCCAGTCAGTGCAGTTCAGCAATAAGACAGATCTCACATCATTTGGAATGCTACATCCTGTGATTTTAGTCAAAGTAATTTGTGTAAAGAATTTCTCACCTGAACTCTCTTGATGAGTATTGAGAACACGAGTTGGGAGGACATGTTGCGGTTGTATTGGACATTGGTTCGGCCACTGTTGGGATATTGCGTGCAATTCTGGTCTCCTTCCTATCATAAGGATGTCGTGAAACTTGAAAGGGTTCAGAAAAGATTTACAAATCTTTTCTGAACCAGGCTTGGAGGATTTGAGCTATAGGGAGAGGCTGAACAGGTTGGGGCCTTTTTCCCTGGAGCGTCGGAGGCTGAGGGGTGACCTTATAGAGGTTTATAAAATCATGAGGGGCGTGGACAGGATAAATAGACAAAGTCTTTTCCCTGGGGTGAGGGAATCAAGAACTAGAGGGCATAGATTTAAGGTGAGAGGGGAAAGATATAAAAGAGATCTAAGGGGCAACTTTTTCACGTAGAGGGTGGTGCATGTATGGAATGAGCTGCCAGAGGAAGTGGTGGAGGCTGGTACAATTGCAACATTTAAAAGGCATCTGAATGGGTGTATGAATAGGAAGGGTTTGGAGGGATATGGACTGGGTGCTGGCAAGTGGGACTAGATTGGGTTGGGATATCTGGTCAGCATGGACAGGTTGGACCGAAGGGTCTGTTTCCATGATGTACATCTCTATGGCTCTATGATTCTATGTGCCTTAAATGTGTTTTGGAGACATTCATATGAAATTGTGGACAAGTGTAACTTATTCTCCCATTCAATCTACCACTGCAAGAAAAACCCAGGAGACCAGCCATTGACTTGTAGCTAATACACCATAACCGTGTGCAAGAATAGTTTGTACAGGTCCAACTTCATAATTTTGGGCTGCGATACTAATTTTTCTCTGCATGTTCATCAGTGCAAGTTATCACCCCATTCAAATGCTGCAGAAATCTGCTTTGTTCTGAGACTTGCTTTAAGGAAAGTTAAAAAAAAAAAGCTATTATAAACATCAGTATTGCCTAGAAGTCTTGAAGCCTAAAAGCAGACTTCTAGGTGAAAAATGGCAATGATTGGACATGACAAATGAGAGATGACAAAATAGGTTAGATACCGCTAGGGAAAATCTAATTGAAGCAATATGATTTTTCAAAGATGAGGTCTAAAGTAATTGTACCGGAGTTTGAGTCCTACTCAGAGTATTTTCATTCAGAGAAAAATAGCAATTTGTTGGTTCAATAAACCCTTGTAATCTGAACTGCATTGATAAACCCTTGCACATTTCCACCAATCTTCCTCAATGCCATGTGTACAAACATGTGTCGTTTCTTAAGCATGGATTGCGACAACATAAAGATGAGCTGAATTAAATTTCTTGACTGGTTTTGGATAATTTGCAGTTTCTGGATTAAGACATCTGTTCAGTCAGACTGATGACTATCCAGCTGCTTTAAAAAATGCCTCCACATTTATTTTTGAAGAAGACCTCTCTAAACAATTGCCTCTAAGTTGACTTGTCAAAAAAAAAGATTTTATTTCAATCCACAGGACAGAAGTTGTATTTTGAATTATTCAACAGCCTCGTAAATGGAAATGTAAGCACATACCCACACCTAGAGGGTCCTGTCTGTTCAAACTAAGTTGTCTGCTGGTTATAACATTAATACCCTTTACAACAACTGTCTTGCATATTCAAATAACCACTTTAATAACCAATTTACCATATGAGACCACAGGAGGACTTCCAAGACAACAACATCTCAAAATTCTAGCACCATCTGAACAGAAGTTTTAAAGTGGTCAAGATAGGAAACATTGTACTGCTGAAGAAGCAAGATTGGACAACTAAGCACTGGACTTTTGCTGAAAGACCATTTGGTTTTCAATACAGAACAATCCTCTAATGACTGGTCCTTGCAGTAGATGTAGGCTGCTGCACCTTTAACACACACTACTTCCCACATGCTCTTCTGCTACCTTATAGCATAGGTTATGAAAACAGTTGGGTGAAATTACTCTGCAAAATATTTGTATTAAATGGGTTAATAGCTGCTTAGATAATAAAGGCAGTTTCAGCAAATACAGTGATGTGCTCATTCGTAATATTATCTCGTGGAATTTCAATGCATTTTTTGTGGATGCTTTAATTGTAAGATTGCATATTATTATCCACTGTATCATAACAGGTCAAACAAGAAGAACATTCTCTCTAGTCTTCTCAGGCCTCATGAGGTCCTTTTTTTAAAAAAGTATAATAAACTGGCTAAAATAATATTAGTGTGCAAATTGAAAGAATAGGAAAGTGAGTAATTATCTGTATTTTGCAATTTCAACATACACAATAGAAGCCATTTTTAAAACAAAATCACATAGGAGAAAGTGAGGATTGCTGATGCTGGAGACCAGAGTTGAAAAATGTGGTGCTGGAAAAACACGCAGGCCAGGCAGCATCCGAGGAGCAGGAGAATTGACGTTTCGGGCATAAGCCCTTCTTCAGCCCTGAAGAAGGGCGTATGCCCAAAACGCCAATTTGGCCTGCTGTGTTTTTTCCAGCACCACATTTTCAACTAAAAAAATCACATGTCCATTTTTGAACTTTATTAATTGCAACTGCATGTACAGCAAACAGCCACAGGAGGTTGTTGGATGAACAGTTCTTCAATGGATAGGGAACATGCACAGAAAATAATTTGATTTCTTCCTATTTTAAAGCAAAAGACTTGATGGGATCTTTTTGTAAAACTTCGACACAATAGAATATTTTTTCAGTGCAAATCAACTTTGGAAGGAAACACAAACTAAAATTGCAGTATGCTTAGGTGATCTCATCCCAGATGGTGCCTCTCCTGTGTGAGAATGATGCAATCTGCAGACATCTTAAAGGTTAAGTTTGCAAATGCAGACTCCCCTTTTTCCCACTGGGAGCACATATTGGGGAAATCACAGGTGCACTCCCCTCAATTTTCCATCTGTAATGGCTGAAAAGTCATGGAAAAGTACCCATGATTTCCCAAAATACACTCTCAACACACGAAGCTCTACACCAGGAGTAAACCTTTGGAAAATTTGCCTTCATATGCCATCCAAATGGCAGCGCACTCTAGATAATAACAAATAGGTTCATTAAACAAGTATTATTACCTCAGTGGCTCGACGCTCTTCCAAGACGACAATGTCTCACAATTCAGGTAAAAATAACTTCTCACATATAGAACAGCTACCATATCATTGATGAGAAGTGGACATCCAGCAGCTTCCATTGTAGCTGACAGCAAGAGTAGATGCAGAGATCATTCCAGAAAGTGGTTACAGCATTAGTCCCACTCCTCTGGTCTTCAACTGAGAGAATGACTCTGACCCTTGTCGATAATTTAGCCCCACAAGCAGAATGCACAGTCAATTAGTCAACCATACACCTTCGCTCCCCAGATTTAGTACAGGTGGAGGCAGAACGATGACAAGTTTCACATATACAGCCACCCTGTTAGTACCCTCCTAGACTCCTAGCTCATCAGCTTCAATTGCAAAAGACTGTGCTCTTAATTTTTCAGCGAGTATTCCTCCATCATTTACACAGTCAGCAAGAATCCTTGGAAGTTTGGTACCATCCCCCTCACTGTTTATCATATTTTGAAGATGTGTCATCAGGAAACTTTGAAATTGTGCCTCCTTTAATATTAACTAAAACGTTAAAAAGAGTAGTTATCCTAATATCAGCCATCAAGGAACAACAGTAGCACATGCCCCTCTCGTCTGAGAATCATTACCTATTTTCCCTGCTGGATTGGTCAGTTTTCATTCAAGCATTTGTAAACTTATATAATTGCAGAATGCAAAAATTAAACTGATGAAAATATCCCACTAGCAGTCAAAGCACATTTAAGCACAGTACCAACTAAAGAGTTAATCCATTCACACAGTGGATGAATTTTTGCCATCAGCAAATTCATCTGTCTGCTCAGTGTCAATGAAGGGTTGTCAAATGACTGTTTCAACACCTTGCAGGCTCACATCAAGTCTTTTGCCTTAAAAATAGGAAGAAATCAAATTATTTTCTGTACATGTTCCCTATCTACTGAAGAACTGTTTACCCAACTACCTCCTGTGGCTGTTTGCTCTACATGCATTTGCAATTAATAAAGTTCAAGAATGGATGTGTGATCTAAAGAAAAAGTATATTGGTTTATGTTGAAATTGCAAAACACAGGAAACTATTCACTTCCCTATTCTTGCATTTTGCACATTATATTATTTTAGCCAGTGTATTATAAAGGACCTCAAGCATCCACCAGAAGTAAGTGAGGGAGTCATGAATGGACAGAAATCAGCGAGCTGTTAGGTCATGCGAGCATGTGTGCGCATGGAGGGTACATTGCTCAGAAGCCAACTGTGCCTCCAGGACTCATGAAGAGAGATTCGGATAAAATCAAGAGATAGCAGAAATATTCAGGGGGTCATGCAGCATTTATGGAGGGTAGGAGATAGGAGCATTGCATGGCCAGTGAGCCGTCATCAGACCTAGAAAACTTCAGAAATGAAATAGACTTCAAACTAGTGGCAGGATAAGGGTAAGACTAAGCACAAAATGTAAAGTATGTGATAGAATGGAGGGCAGGAAAATGTAATGAACAAAAAAATTCATGGTGTAATTGATATAAGAAATGGGAATGGGACACATAAAGTCATAAAACATTTTAAGAAAGTGTGGATGGTAGGTTCCCAGATATCTGCCGTTGGAAGAAAATGTGAAAGAAGAAAACCAAGAGAATAAATAAGCCAGCAAAGTCAAACGGACAGGAGCACAATTGAAAATTTCTAATCTCAGTGTTCAGGCCAGAGGCAGCTGAATAAGCAGTGGAAAGATAATGAGTTGCTCCTCAAGCTTTACTGGAATACACCAGTAGGTTAACAGCAGTGAGGTCATTATGGCAACAAGGTGGAGAATTCAAATCAGAAACAAGAGGACTATCAGGGTTATGTTTATTGATTTAACAAAGGTGTTGTGCGAAGCTATCACCCACTCTGAATTTTGTCTCCTTTTTTTATTATGAGTTCACAGGATGTGGGTATCACTGACTCAGCATTGAGAATGTGGCAGTGAGCTGCCTCCTTGAATCGCTGCTATCCATCGGAGGGATGGGGACAGAAGGATTGGCAAAATAGTTTCGACTCAGTATGATGTAAGGCTTGTGGTATTCCCATGGTGGTGTTGTCCTTCTGGGTGACAGAAGGCATTGGCTTGGAAGGTGGAGTTGAAGGAGAATTGATGGATTGGTGCAGCAGGTCTTCTAAATGGTAAACACTGCTGTTAGTGCATGTGTGTGTGTGTCAGTGAAAAAGGAAGAAGTGGTGACTAAAGGTGATAGATGTGGTTCCACTCAAGCTGGCTGCTTTGTTCTGGATGGGATGCAGATCCTTCAGTGTTGGAGGAGTCACATTTATCTAAACAAGTGGAGAATATTCAATCACATTCCTGATTTGTGACTTTAAACATCTACAAAGGAATTAGGAGTAAACTGCTCACTGAAGAATTCCTAGCCACAAACTGCTCCAGTAGTCACAGCACTTCGTGGGTAGTCCAATTCAGATTCTAGTCAATGGTAGTCACCAGGATATTGGTAATGGGGGATACAGCAATGGCAATGCTATTGAATGTCAAGGGAGCTGGTTAGATTCTGTTTGACCATAATTATTGGTTGGCATTTATGTGGCAAGAAGGTTGCTAGCCACATGTCAACATGAGCGTGAAATTTGTCCACGTTTGGTGCATTAGGACATCAACTGCTTCAATATCTGAAGAGTTCTGAATGGTGTTGAACATCACACAATCATCACCAAACATTCTAGTTGTGATCTTAGGATGGAGAAAAGGTCATCGGTGAAGCAGCTGAAGATTGCTAGGTCTAGGACAGAACACTGAAGGAACTCCTAAAGAGATGTCCTTAGAGTGAGAAGAATCTTATTTACAATGAAACACAATTACGTCTGCCATTGAAGGCAGGTGAAGGTACTTTTTCTCCTCTTTCAAAGTCTGCTTGTTTACAACGTATATCAAATATTATTGGATTGATTTAAGTAAAATGAGGTTCACAGGTTGGGTCGGACCAAAGGAATAGCAGATTTGCAAATAACTTTTGGCCAAGTGGTGGATACAGATCTGGATCTTGAAATGCTTCAAAAGATCACTTACCATTGGAAGACAGGGTGAACTGTCTTTGTCTAAAAGAACATAGTAGGTTGTTTTACAATGTTGTAGATTGTCTCAATTGTTACGATGGAATTTATCACCATTGTCAAAATGAGAGCTTGGTTTTCATAGTAGGTTTTCATATTTGGCTTATCAACTAAGTAGGAAAATGCCTCAACGAAGATGTGTAATAACATTTGAGTTAACAGCACGACAAGAGTATATCCTTCACTTAGAGCCCTTACCACTCTTTTTTATATTTAGTATGGTAAAGTGTTAAAAGGTTTTATTCATATATTTGCATTGGTTTAATATTGGTACAGAGCTAATGAGCATAAAATTAGCATCACAGTCCGAAATGTCAGGCACCTAATTTCTGTTACATTGAACATATGTCGACTGAGTTTTGAAACAGTTTTTGAAGATGACATTTCAAGCAGATTTGTGGAGGATTTAGTTGTTTGATCAACAGCTTTAAGTGAGACTTTTCATCATGGCCCATGTGTTATGATTAGGGAACTGCTTACAGTACAGGTTTATAATTCAAGCAGCCTTTTAGAATGTGGACCTCATTGATAACTGATGATATATTAAGTCTATTTGCTGCTGATATTTCTTTACCTCTTTTGTATGTACAGTACCTAGTAAAACAGAAATTGTAAGCAGCATCCTATTCTGGCAGTCTGAGTAAAAACTGCTGATTCTATCTTTCAGGATTAACAATTGTGTGGCCAATTTAGTATCTCTGTAACCAAAACATTTATGTTGTATTATACAGAAGATAACAAATCAGGATCATTAAGAGGCAAGAGTTGCTTTACTGGCTACTCTGTTGCCAAAGATATTTCCATCTAGGGACATGACATCATTGGGAGGGCAGCATTCTTTGAATCCTTGCTTTGGCAGCCGTCAAAAGCAGGAGCTGGGGATGTAGTCACTGTACGTTCAACTAACTGTTGATGTGGAAGCACCAATAGGTATGGTTGAACAAGGTTCCAATCTTTGGCTGGAGTTTCCTGCGGTTTCACAGTCCAAGATTCTGCCTGCAACACCAGCTGCATGTTCGTGTTGTACTGCCAATTCTCACCCTCCTTGCCTTCATAGCATCACACATTCCAAAAAGCATTTTGATCCAATTTAATGCAAATCTTCACTGAGCTGAAGATAAACTCAACAAGTTGCCCACTCCCCTTCCCCAAACAACAAGAACCCCTATTATGGCTCTAAAACAAATTCCAATTCGATGTGCAGCAACTCCCACAAAAACTGAAATAAGGAATGGGAATCCAAGGTCCTCAATGACAATGACTGTATATTTCCTCAGTGAAATGTATTATGTATTATGGCAAAATCTAGACTATCAGTTTCCACCTTTAATCATTAAATTTTAATACCTGGGAATACATGGAATAAACTACTTTCAAAAAGAAAAAAAACTGACTTAGAAATGGCTGCAGTGATCACTTGATCACAGGTTGAGCCAAGCTTCACGGAGCAATCAATAAAAATGAACTAGTCTAAATGAAATTTAAGGTATCAGTCAACCAGATCTATATTGCCTGCTTGATTTATATCTGTGTGGAATGCTCACATGGAGATTTGAGAAAAAAATACCAATAAACACAATCAAAGGAATATGTATAAATGAACTGTATTTGACAGTAAATACAGACAAGGGAATATATAAATGAACTGTATTTCAAGAACTACTTTGGAAGAGCAAGGGCAATAGATTTGTAAATGAAAATGAAGAAGTCAATTTCTCTCTACCTCTCTGATCCAACTCAAGTAGGATAACATAAATTGGATAAACAAACATCAATAACTCAAAGAAATCTGAAATATTCATGGCTGCTGCTGGTCCAGGATACTGCTAACAAATCATGGTCTCAGGTTAACACCTTAGACCTCCAGGACAGCAAGTACTTTAAACTCTATATTTTTGTACCTTCCTTTTTTTGTTAGATATATTATGCCCTTTTATAATGTTGTAGTTAAGTATATATGTGTGTGTATGTGTGTGCATGCGCGCATGCGGAGTTGATGACAATTATTTTTCTTGGGGTTCTTAAGTAATCAAATATCTCCTTGTTTCACTCAAGAAATTCATGTTTTAGTTGTTACCAGTGAAGTAGTTTGCTACATTTTTATTGGAGTGACAGATAGTTGACCAGTTCCATGTAAATCTTGTTGCAGCCAAGTAAGAACGTTGCAACGAGCAAAGCTGATTCACTCCTCCTCAACTGGCTGGAACAAACGTCAGTTTCTGCATTACTAACTGCGCATTCTAAAAAGAAATACCTTCAGCATATAAATTTGGCAGACTGCTGATAATATTCAGTACTGAACAGTCTCAATACCGCTCAACTGTTTGTTCTGAAGTCATATCACACAATCAAATCTAATCATGTCAGGTCCTTCTCAGCATTATCAACAAAACACAAACTGGATTTTCTCATGTTATCTTTTTAAACATGTTCAGCATCTAATGATGTGAATCACACATTTGGGGAACCTCCTTAATCAAATCATTCAAGACAACTCAATAATCACAATGTCTGAGCTTTGAAATAAATATAAACAAAATTGTAACAAATTGTAATATGACTATACTCTTTTTACAGATTATGATAGAAGAAAAGAAACCACAAAAATTAAATTAAGCTAGCTCCATTCTTGAAGTATCAACTACTCTTCAGATTGCATCCATTAAAATCAGACATGCACAAAAGAATTTAGCATCCTCTTCTATACTCGTGTGTATTTTGCAAGGATCAAAAAATGACTCAATAACATGCTCCTTTAGTTCTCAGATATCTGAATGCACATTTGTAAGCACGTCCATTCGCTTTTAATCCAAGAACATTATGGATATGCTTAAATAGGTTTCTAGATTTCCAAAGGGATGCTGCTATTAATGTCTTGTTACTAATGAGCAATCAAGCCCTGCTGATTCTTAGTTTCTTTTCATTTCAAGTAATAGATCAACAAAATCACTTACTGGGAAGGAAGTCCAAACAGTACAAGTGAGACCCTGGAGAAGGAAAAATGCCGCAGACCTTTCTTTAGAGATCTAATTTCAAATGGAAATACAATCAAGGGCCACACAGAAGGAAGGAGGTGAAAATTTTATCACCCATCCCACAAAGGTCTCAAATAAGTTTTATGCACCATGCTCTTGAAGGTATAAATTTGATAACGCTGTTTGCACAAATTTAATATTCTTTCATCAGTGTTCTGTCTCAAAAGAAAATAATAAAACACTTTTGATATATTTCACCAAAGTATAGTCAGTATCCAATATTGAAATGGCTAAGTCATGACAAGCATAGATCCCCAAAGATTTCATCTGAATAAACAGCTATTGCCATCTGTTCTAACTGGTTGGGCCTAATTTCATCTCCCAGCAGGCTATTAGTCTCCAACTGTGCATGCCCAAGTACATTTTACTATAGACTAGAAAAATGACCTTCTGAAGAAGTATGATATTTTGTTTGTGTGTGTGGAGGTGCATAAGTGGGTGGTTGGTGAGGGCAACATAAGCTTTGATTAATTATTTAGAAATCAATACCAGTTCCTCGACCTTGCTGACTGAAAATGGCAATGACTGTGAGTGTGTTGTTCTGATCAGTTAGGTAAGACTACCCTATTTACTCATGTTTGCATCTTTGATTATACATCATTATATTAACAGCAGCTGGTCGCATTACTCTGGTACCTGCACACATTGTATTGCCATACAAATCCTATATTCGAAATAACCTTGACTCTCTAAATGCCTTGCTTCATATCCTCACTGCATTATTAAAAACAGCCAAGCCCAGTGTGTGCAGTTGTTGCAAGAACATTTTCACGTATAAATTCATAAGAAGTAAGAGTGATTTTCGAAATGTTAATGTATGATGAAATTGTGCTCCCTGCAGGGATAAGAATATAATCTTTTTTGGTATATGCGGCTGCTAATACAATCCTGGGCAGAATCTCAGTTTTTGTTGTTTGTCTTAGCACGATTATTGGCATTCATAGCAATACAGATCCCTGCATGGGCAATCTCTCACGCTCTTTTTACAGGAGGATTTTTTTTTAACTGCAGTTGTAAATTCAGTATTGCAAGTTTGTATGGAATATATGATTCATTATTGTTTGTGATGCATTAAACTTTTCAAACTGCCATACAACCGTGGTCTCGCAAATCAGGGGATTTATCAGAGAAACCTTTCTAATCTTTTCCATGTTCATTCTAAAACAAAATCCATCTCAAACAGGCTCTCCCAATCTTCTTAATTTTGTGCTTACTATCATAATGTTGCATAAAAAACACATGAAAAAATAAGCTTTCACCATAAATGCATACGTCGTAGCAAATATGCACTTAACAATCGAGAATATGAGGCTGCACAGCAGTTGGTACTTAATTGACAAGAAATGGTAATAGCTAAAATACAGTATAGTGGTTTCACTGCTGACAACAGTTCTGAAGTCTCACAAAATGTGCTATTCCCACTTTACCACAATGCACCTCAATGTGATTGTAATTCATCGTGACATTGGCCCAATGTTCCAGAGCAATTGTTTGATAATTGTCAAATCTCTTGTCATCATCCCTCCTTTTCTCATGACTACATAAATTAAGCATTATGTCTGAAAAAGGCTTTTACGATAATCTGTAGCCTTTATATTATCTGATGGGCATTTGAAGCACAATGCATTATAAACCAAGAATGTACTGACACTTATTATCTTGACAGATGAACATGTTCCCATAGTACATTGTATATGGGCTAGCAACAGCATATTCTGTTTTCTTCCGTTTACTGTTTATATTGTTACGACAACAAGAAAAATAATCAGAATAATGGATGGAAGTATAAGAGGTATTATGGCCTTCTGTACGCATAGGAAACATCAATAACAACCACCACACAGGCCCACAGAGAAACTTCACCAGCGATACCTTAGCAAAGTCCTGCAAATCCAATGACAAGGGATAAATTCACTGACATGAGTGTCCTCTCGCAGCCCAATATCCCCACTATTGAGGTTGTACTGGTTAATGTCAGTCAGTCAGCTGACTGACCAATTTATCCACATGCCTGATACACAACTTCCAGCCCTGAGTCTACTCTGAGCTCCATCATAGCAAGCGGTTACCATGAGGGGCAGAGGGGTAACACTTCAAGGACGACCCCGAAGCCTCGCTGAAAAAAAAACACAATACTTCCACAGAATCATGGGAGTCACTTGCCATGGAGCACCAAAATTGGAGAAGAAGCATCTGCAAATACACCATTCATTTTGACCATCTCTGAAAGGCCTGAAGAAGCATGCAAAAGCCTGAGCATCTCCTCCCTCACCTCAAGAAGTACCACCTCCCCTTCCTATAACAGTGTGTGTGGATCCCAACATTGACCTGTTAAGTCACCTCATGATCCACAACTCATTTGGAAGAAAGTCATCCCTGATAGGTTTGGTTGCACAGGTTACCATTTTGTTCCGTGACAACAGGCTAGTGACACTATGCATTGGACTTTATAATTTCTTAGTAATTGCTTCTAAACTCACTGGAGTCTCAAATGTGAACTGAAATATCTGTAGTCAAAGCCGTAAGTTCTTCCATTAAAAAAGGATGGAAGAAATGGTAATCCTCTATGACTGCTGTGTCACTGGTGAAGAGTTGTGAAGGGTTGGTTAATATTTGGGGAATCATCCAAGAGCTAGAAATGTTTAAACTATTGTTCTTCCTCCATTTTTGATATTGTAAAAGCATAACAAAAATATAATTAGGGACAAAACTAACTTACACAATGGGAATTGGAAAATAGAGACAGACATATATAGAATAGATGGTTAATAATGGAAGTCATACCTTCACCATGGAATTTTAAAAAAATATACACAAGATATGTTCTCCATTCTGCCAAAAAAAAACACTGGCTGGGATTTTGAGGTGACAGGTGAAGCAAAAACACTTGCTGCTCACCTTGAAAACTTCACACAAGCATTCTGCAATCACCATGGCACAAATTTTGCTTTATCCATGTTAATTTAAATCTGGCACCAATACAATAGGATCTCCCAGGGTCCAGCCAACATGATGTCAGCAAGGAGCACAGCACAGTGAAATACTCCCAGAGACAGCAAACTAGGAAATGAAATGCAGATTATTCACATTATTTTTATAAATTTGAGAGTGAAATAAAGATTGCAACTTGCATATTAGAAACAAAAAAGATTATCAACAAATGTTTTAAAAGCTACTGAGTTATAAAGAAAGCATTTGCTATTAAGCAAGTGCAAAATTAATGGAGGTCTGTAGTACAATGGGCAACAGCTCAGTCTCTGAGACAGAATCTGTGGGTTCAAGTCCCACTCAGAGTTAATGGCTACAAAAGGTACATTCATAACACAGCCAACTGGGATAAGTGTCAACCTGAAAATCCTTCCAATGCATCTACAGCAGGTTGCAAGAACAGAAGAGTTTTCTGGCCAGCCAGGGCTGCGCTGTGAGCAGTAGCATTGCAGCCTCCCAAAGCTAGGTTTTTGCCAGAGGCTACGTTCAAGGCAAATGCTGCCATTGCTTTGAGGCATGTTTGATGAAAAAGGCATGCTTAATGAAAAAAATTAGTTTGTCAGGGTCAGAAACATTTTTTCTTTAAAGTCACTGTCAATACCTCATTAATATGGAGGAAATATTTGTTTTTTTTTCATAAGTAGCAATATCAAAGGGTAAACAGCAAACTTGTCAGATCAATGACAGAAAGCTTCTTCTCTGTGGGGTCTTCAAGAACGTAGCCTATGCAAGCATAGGGAATCACTGACAGAAGCTTCTGGAACTCTACATTTAACTGCACACCAGGACATACCAGAATGGTTAACAGATCTACAATCGGAATGAAGGCAAATGCTGAGATTTTTTACTGTCATTCCAATGACCAAATCATGACACCAAGTCATCTTATGGAGATGGTGGAGTATGGTAATGTCACTGGTAGACTAGTTACCCGGCCTAATGCCCTGGGGATACAAGCTCAAACCCCACCACATCAGATGGTGAGATTTGAGTTCAATAAGTATCTGGGATTAATAAAATGTTAGCTTAATGGCAACCATGTAAACCTTTCCGTAAAGACTCATCTGGTACACCAATGTTCTTTTGTCTGGCCGATATGTGCCTCATGCCATTGTGGTTGACTGTAACAACCTTTTGACAAAGCCTCAGTCAGCCACTGCTCAAGGAACAGGTAGGAATGGGCTGTAAATTTGGTCCAGCCTGAAACACCATATTCCTCTGCACAGAATTTCAAAACATCTTGCAAGATGCAGTGCCCCAGAAAACGAATGAACTCGGTTATGTGGAAAATGGGACAAGAGAGGATAGGTGCTTAATTACCCATGCAGACATGATAGGCCAAAGGGCCTCATTACTTGCTGTAAAACTGGCTCCGTAATGGTGGAATTCAAACAAAATGAATAACAGCATCATGAGAGGACAGCTTATTTGTTTATGGTAATGCAAAATCACCACAGTCTCCAAGCTGCTCTCTCATTAGACAGAGAGATGACTAGTGGTGGTTTAACCTGAGAGTTACCACACCTCAAGCAAGGAGAATCCTTTATGGCAACTCAGCTAGTGCAGGGATTGAACCTACGCTGTCAGGGTTATTCTGCATTAGAAATCGGCCATCTAGCCTACTATGCTAAACCAAAACACTCAGATCTATACTGATAGCTAGGCAAAAGTGAGGATTGCAGAGGCTGGAAACCAGAGTTTAGATCAGAGTGGTGCGGGAAAAGCACAGCAGGTCAGGTAGCATCCGAGAAGCAGGAAAATCGACGTTTCGGGCAAAAGCCCGCCTCGGAACACTTCAACCCCAGGGCATCAATGTGGACTTCATCAGTTTCCTCATTTCCCCTCCCCCCACCTTACCCTAATTCCATCTTTTCAGCTCAGCACTGTCCTCAGGACCTGTCCTACCTGCCAATCTCCCTTCCCACCCATCCGCTCCACCCTCCCCTCTGACCTATCACCTCCATCCCCACCCCCATTCACCTATTGGACTCCTTGCTAACTTCTCCCCAGCTCCCCCCCTCAACTTATCTCTCCACCCTGGAGGCTCCCTGCCTCCATTCCTGATGAAGGGCTTTTGCCCGAAACGTCGATTTCCCTGCTCCTCCGATGCTGCCTGACCTGCTGTGCTTTTCCAGCACCACTCTATACTGATAGCGTTCTGATGTAATTAACTTTCATGTGTGATAAAATTTAAAATATCATCCGGGGACACACGATGACCGCCATAGCATTTCCAAACTAATTACCTTATTGTAAATGAATTAATTTCTGGGAATACACATGAAATCTGTTTTTTACATTTCACATTACCATTGCTGTTTCATTACTTTCTTTTTAACTCATTCATGGGATGTGGCTGTCACTGGCCAGACCTGTATTTATTACCCATCCCTAGTTTACTCCATTAAGAGTCAACCACATTGCAGTGGGTTGAGAGTCACAAGTAGATTAGATTTGAATATCAAATTTCCTTCCCTAAAGGACATGTTAACCAGATGGGTTTTTCCGACAATCGGCAATAGGTTCATGGTTGGCGTTAGACTTTTACTTCAAGATTATTTTTGTACTGAATTCAAATTTGGATTTGAACTGGGATCCCCAGAACATTAGCTAGGTCTCTGGATGAATCGGCTGGTGATAAACCATTTAGGGCATCACCACCCGAAATCTTGGGGTTTAAGATAATTTCTGAAGAGAACACACCCAAAACTTTAAACCTTTGACAAAACCCGGAATGCAGCTATGAAACCATTGCACATTAAGCTAGGTTCTGCAATTTCTAGTGTCCCTCCTATAAGAAAGACGTTGTTAAACTTGAAAGGGTTCAGAGAAGATTTACAAGGATGTTGCCAGGGTTGGAGGATTTGAGCTATAGGGAGAGGCTGAATAGGCTGGGACTGTTTTCCCTAAGTGTCAGAGGCTGACAGGAGACGTTATAGTGGTTCATAAAATCATGAGGGGCATGGATATAGTGAATAGCCAAAGTTTTTTCCCCCAGGGTAGGGGAGTCCAAAACTAGACAGCATAGATTTAAGGTGAGAGGGGCAAGTTTTAAAAAGGACCTAAGGGACACAGAGGGTGGTGCATGACTGGAATGAGCTGCCAAAAGAAGTGGTGGAGGTGGCACAATTACAACATTTAAAAGAAATCTGGATGGGTACGTGGATTAGGAATGGATCCCTAAGAGGATATAGCTGGCAAATGGGACTAGATTAATTTAGGGTAACAGGTCAGTGTGGACAGGTTGGACTGGAGGGTTTGTTTCCGTGCTGTACATCTCTCTGACTAAATAATAATATGATTGAACGTGCAACAAAGCTGATAACACTAGAAGATTCTAGTTGCTTTCAAGGCTCTGCAAAGACCAGTGTCAGAAAAAAAAATGGTCATGACTGCTAGAGGAGGTACTTAGCATTAAAGCATATGTGCGCAGCTTACGAATAGAATGGACAATCATTAAATTTAAACCCAAACTCTCAACTGCCAATGAGAAGATTCTAGGATTAGTACAGACTGGAGTTCATTTTTGTACAAAAAATTTTAATGCAAATTTGACAAAATAGATTATCAGCTTTGAAATATTTAATAACTGAAATATGAACTTGACTATGATGGTGACACTTAAAGCTGCATCATTAACAACTAACTTGCTGAGAAATATCAACAATTCTATAGAAGTTAATATTAATTTCAAAGTTCACAATCCATTGGATCAATAGAACTGTTCCCCAATTGTGTCAATTGAGCTTCTGATGTCCATTCACTTTATTGCAACTTGAAAAAGAATGATGAAGTATGTATAAAACTACAATCACTAAGTTCCAAGTAAAGACGCACCACAGAAAATGTTCCATTTCAGCATAAATGCAACCTGACTCCAGGCAACGCTCCCCAAATTGTTACAGTTCCAGACAGAATAACCCAAATTGTTAAGATCTCAGGTTGGGGATGGGGTTTAAAAAACAAACTGGCGCCGTGTCATTATTCACTCACTCCTCCAGTGGTTTGCAACAAGGCTAACTTAAAAGTGGATCCTGTCTCGTAAGGAGACCTTTCCCCAGATTCAGCTGAACCTTGATTTCCAAAGTAGCCAATTTAACCAGCCCAACTAGAAAAGAGAGTGCATTAGTTACGACATGCATGAAAAAAATACTAACACCCCCTAACCCCCACACACTCCCAGAAGAGGAATGTCCAGGAAGGTAAAGGTGTAAAAACTAAGTTATATGGATCAGTGTCTGAATTGTTTGTGAAGAGCAGATAAAATGAAGTGTGACTACTATTGGGCTGTACTTAATTGAACAGCTGATTTTCAAAATTCTTGGTTTTGTAGGTCGATTGGAATTCCCAAGGCAAAGTGGAGGGACAGAGACAGGCAAATGGTGCAGGGGATGGGTGTGAAAGAAAAGTAGCGAGAAGAGAGAGAGAGAGACAGACAGAGAGAGACAGAATGGGGCAGGGTGGTATAAGAGAGCGCGAACGAGAGAAAGAGAGCACAGAGAAGAGAGAAATTTTTTCTTTCTTTCTCTACCTGCAGTGCAGGGGTGTTTACTGGCTGTGCTGAACCTTTGACAGTTCTTGTGACTTCTCCAGCACACACTCATCCACAGAAGGCTGATAATACCACAAACTAGTACTGAAGTTCTCTTTTAACCTCCCTTTTGTATATTCCTGGAAGTGAAAACCAAACAAAAAAGCCTGTAACAACCTTTTGCTCTGGGGAACACAGAGGTCACATAGAATAATCAGCTCCTTATAAACCGAACTTTAAGGCCTATAGGTGCCTTGGTCATTGGTTTTCTTTGTCAGCTAACCACTGAATTTACATTGGCAGTTATAGTGTCTCTGTAAGTATTAAAAATTAGTTCTGGATTGAAGGCTAAAAATGCCCATAGTACTTCAGGGTCTGACCTGTCTTCATAAAATCTAATACATTTCAATCAAACCTATCACGGTCATAGTTGAATTCCAAACTCACACACAAAACACCACGATTATTCAAATAATATTATTTTAAAATCAACTGTCACTGATCATACCAGAAAAATAATGGTTTCTGCAAAGATGTGAAGGTTGGGTGGATTGGCAATGGGAAATTGCCCATACTGTTTAGGGACGTGTAGGTTAGGTGGGCTAGTCATGGGAAATGTAGGGTTACAGGGATGGAGTAAGGAGGGGGTTGGTCTGGGTGGGATGCTCTTTGGAGGTGTGGTGTGAACTTGATGGGCTGTGTGGTCTGCTTCCACACTGTTGGGATTCTATGATTCTGCGGGCCCAACAACTTCAACACAAATTCTATTCCTGTCACTTCTGCTTGATGTGTGCTCCAGGTCCTTCCCATCCCCAGTAACTTCCATGCTTTTTCTAATGTCCTTATGCTCCAGAATTTACTTTCCACACCAGTCAAGCACTCCACTTCTTGGTTCTGGTTAAAATAGTTTTGGTCACAATTCTAATATTGTTTGTTAGTTCACTATCAATTTAAAAAAAAACCGAATGAAGTACCTTAGGATCTTAAGGAAGCTAGAGAAACACAAATTGTTATTTTCATTGCCGTTGGGGAGCTGTTTCAAAACTTTGAGAAGTTCTACAAATAAAATCCAAAATACTGCAATATATCTGTTGTTTTTTGGCATGCACAGCTCTCTTCAGAATTCACAGCAAACAAAAAGGTGGCACACAACTTGAACTGAAAACAGTCAAAAACAAGGTGGTGAATTTACATAGAACAGTTGCAATTACGTCATCCCAACACAAAACAAAAAAGATGACTGGACACAGTGATCCCACAAACAACAATTCCAGCTCAATGTAAACAGACTCTCACAACTTAACAGAGATGAGACTCCCCACACAAACATTTCATAAGATAACATGTACTTTGATAATAATAATGAAACAAGTAACAATGGAGGAGAGTGCAGTAGGCATCTGGCCATGAATGCAGTCCTCAGATTCCAGGAATGTGTTCACACATCATATACTTTCCCAGAACCTCCACTGTTTTCAAATGTAACAGAGCAAAACAGCAGTGCTTATTCTATTCCCAAACCTGTTAAGGCAGAAGCCTACTCACCGATGTATTTTATAACTTGTTATGACTGAAATAATTTATCTAATTCAGTAATCAAAAGGTTGGTTTGTTTGAACTCTCTGAGGCAATTGACTATCATATTGGCTCAAGGTTTCTAACCATCCGGTAAATGTCACTGCACTCAATGATTTCTTTGAGCAAAATAGTCTTTCCCATCATATTTAATACTCTGAACAGTAAGAGCCATTCACATGGAAAAATAATAGAAGAGCTGAACAAAAATAACTGAAGAATTTATAACATTTCTGCAGCTTGTCGAAATACACAAAAGGGGCAGTAGAATTTGACAGCTATCACCTGAAAGCCGACTTTCTCATACATAAACACATTTAAAAGCTCAAAGCCAATGTACTATTTACTCTTGTATTTTGTTGATTAATTTGAATTATGTAACCATATTTTTAATTTCGTATTTATGGATGCTGACTGGTTATGGTGAACTTGTATCAGAAATTTAATTCATAAATGGGAAACAAAGGTGATGGCATTCTGACAGCAGCACTGCATCGTGGGTATGAGAACAGGAAGGCTGATGGGAAGATATTGGCAAAAGTCTGCATCTTGACCAAAGTCTGTGAAATGCTGTTAAAAAAAAAGTTGGAGTTGTGTGGGAGAACTGTGTTGAACTGTTTCACAAATACGCCTTCTTCACTCTGGCGTCAAAGAAGGGAGTTAGTGATAACACCCCACACAGCCACATGGATTTTTTCATGCATAACTTGCAACGGAAGCCCAGAATGAACAGAAATAAAATAAAACAAAGTGCTGAAGATACTCAGAAGCTCTCACAGTATCTCTGCAGAGAAAAACAGGATTCACATTTCAAGTCCAGTGATGCTCCATCAGAATTGAAAGCAGTAGGGAAATGGAGATATTTATGCTGATGATGCAGAACGGAGTTGGGTGGCTGGCAAGGAATGAGTTGAACAGATGGAGACGCTGTCCAGAGAGAGAAAAGATCATTTTCAAGTATTCACGCTTCTCCTTATTACCCATTCAGCATGTACCTCTCTCCTACATATCAGCAATCCCTTCGGCTACTTGCCTTTTTCTCCTTTCTGGGCACATCTTGATTATTTAACTCATTCTTTCCTGTCCCCTCACCAATGTACCCAATCCCACTGCATCCTTCTCCCCACCCCCACCCCCCGAACATAAACCACCATTTTCTAGCTGTTCTCAGTTCTATTTTGCATTACTCTTACTTAATGTATTTAAGACAGATAGTTTGATTCTTGATTAGTAAGGTTATGGAGACAAAACAGAACAATTGAGTTGCTAAACATATCAGCTACGATTGAATGGCGGAGCAGATAGATGAGCCAAATAGCCTAATTTTATTCAGTAATTTTATAAAACCCAAAGGAAAATGTCCCGCTGGGTGCAGCAGTTTGGTCACTTGTTCTAATATCGTGCCAAGAGATCTGTTGATAGTTTGACTACCTGGCACGGTGGCACAGTGGTTAGCACTGCTGCCTCACAACGCCAGAGACCTTTTTCAATTCCTGCCTCAGACAACTGTCTGTGTGGAGTTTGCACATTCTCCCCGTGTCTGCGTGGGTTTCCTCTGGGTGCTCCAGTTTCTCCCACAGTCCAAAAATGTGCAGGTTAGGTGAATTGGCCATGCTAAATTGCCCATAGTGTTAGGTCGAGGGGTAGATGTAGGGGAATGGATATGGGTGGGTTGTTCTTCGGAGGGTTGGTGTGGACTTGTTGGGCCGAAGGGCCTGTTTCCACACTGTAAGTAATCTAATCTAATCTAAAAGAGACAGACATTGATTTGTGGTACTTCAAAGCAACTAGCGTCATTGTGAGTACATACTAATTCTCAGTAACATAATAAAGTTGTACCACATTAAATGAAACTTTATCTCAAGTTATATGTCATTGAGATTTGGATTAAAACTTTAGACTCAATAAGAACAGGACAGGGAGTAGATCACACAACTTCAAGCACTGCATTAAGATCCCTCTATTGATGATATATTCTAGCCAAATCTCAAGAAACTAACAGAGAACTGTTCCCCAGCATAAAACCACTGAAACACAGATAAGTACTGAAAAAGATGACTCAGGAGTAACCATTGCCACGAGTTATTCTGTTTATCGGCCATAGAGCTCAGTTCAACTAATTGGTAACTATTTATCTAGTAACTTGCAAATCACAGTTGGCAGCTTTGGTGCTATTCCATCAGCGCCGGTCAGGAATCTTAAAGATGTTGTTTAAATTGCCAGGTTCATTAGGCTGATATTAACACCATTCAAATTTATTTGCATAAGAACATAAGAAATAGGAAGAAAAATAGAAATTGCTGGGGAAACTGAGCAGGTCTGGCAGCATCTGTGGAGAGAAAGCAGAGTTAATGTTTCGGGTCCAGTTACCCTTCTTCAAAACCCATAAAGTAGGAGCAGGAGTTGCTCATTGCATACCTTGAGTTTGCTGCCTGGTTCAATAAGATTGATGTTAATCTTATTGGCTTCAACTCCATTTTCCCCTACTCCCTAACTTTTCACTACCTTGTCAGTCAATGATTTGTCTAATTCAGCCTGGGATATAAAAGCTGAGCCAGCCTCCACCACTCTTCGGGGTAGTGAATTGAAATGATTAACATCCACAAAAACAAGTTCTCTCCTTAAGTAGGAGACTCCTTATTTTGAAACAGTTTCCCCTAGCCCTTGGTGCCCAAACAAGGAAACCCTCCCAGCATCTAGCTTGTCAAGCCCCTTCAGAATCTAATATGTTGCAGTCAGATCGATTCTCATTCTTCTCAACACCTATTAGCCCAATGGTGAGCCCAATGGGTGTAGAGTCACAGTCATAGAAATGCCCAACCAGTCCAAGCCAAACATAATCCCAAACATGTCCTACCTGCCTGCTCCTGGCCCATATCCCTCCAAACCTTTCCTCGTCATGCATCTATCTAAATGTCTTTTAAACATAATTGTACTCACATCCACCCCTTTCTCAGGAAGTGCATTCCACACGCAAACCACCCCCTGTTAAAACAATTTGCCTCATGCCTTTTCTTTTAAATCTCTCTCCTCTTATCTTTAAAATATGCCCCCTAGTCTTGGAAATCCCCACCTTAGGGAAAAGACAACTACTATTAACTCTGTCTATACGTCTCATTATTTTATAAACTTCTGCCATAGCACCTCTCAACTTCCATGCTCCAGTGAAAAACGTCTGAGGCTATGCAACCTTTCTTTGTAACTCAAACCTTCCATACCTGGCAACATTCTGAGAAATCTCCTCGGAACCCTCTCCAGCTTGATAATATCCTTCCTATAACTTTGCGATCAGAACTGGACACAGTATTCCAGAAGAGGTCTCACCAATGTCCGATTCAACCTCAACACAATGTCCCAACTCTTATATTCAAAGGACCGAGCAACGAAGGCAAGTGAACCAAATGCCTTTTTGACTCATAAAGCAACCCTTTCATTCCAGGTATCTGCCGAATGAACCTTCTCCAAACTGCCCCCAACACAAGCCTACACCTCTGATTAAAGACGACAAATTCACTTCCTAGTACTCGAGGCACAGTGGTAGTGACCCCATCTCTAGGCCAGATGAAGGCCGAGAGATTTATCATAATAAGTCTGAATAGGTCGACTCAAACATCTGTACTTCTAAACAGGAACGCCAAAAATGTACACAGTATTCAAGGTGCAGACTCATCAATGTCCCTGCAGAGTTGTGGTAAGAGCTGTCTACTTTTATACGTAATTCCCTTTATGATAAAAGGTAACATTTTATTTGTCTTTCCAATTATTTATTGTACCTTTTCTAATATTCATGTACAAACATGCATGGATGAAGCTGAAAGAAAACAAGCTGGGGAGGCTGAATGCGTATTCCAGCCTACATAATATACCCTTCCTCTAAATTAAGTGAATGGAAAGTGAAGTAGCTCTTAATGATGTACAATCCTTGAGAGACAGATTTTCCTCAGTGCTCCTGTACCTAGGGGATGCTTGACAGTAAAGAGAAATGTCTGTCCTATTAGAACAGTATCAGCACCAATACCCTGCTGGGTTTACTCGCCCTGGCTCCTGCTTACTCAGATAGGTGTCAGAATGCTAAATGTCTGGGAATAGCAGGCATACCTGCTTTCTAAAGGGGAAGAACAGAAGAACAGTTCACCGCTACACTTCACTCTAGCCTTTTAATTTCGCGAACATTGAAATCTCAGCGAAGAGACCTGATCTTAAATTCCAGGCTCCCATCAATTCCTGGGGCAGAATATACACTTTCTTCCCCTCCTTGATCTTAATAACTTTGGGGTTGTCGACAACAACGTCTGAACTAAAGCGGAGTGAAATATGCTCATGGTAGATTGGTACCAGGTCTGGTTCCAGGTTGGACCCACATTATAACCACGTTGTTCCAGCTGTAGCTTAAATAAATCTTTAAGTTGATATCCAAAAGGGTCAACAGCAGCTAAGTTCCACTGAGAAATTGAAGAAAGTAAGGTGATGTTCCAACAATGAATTGCTAACAAGTCTGCAAATCTAAAAATGATAGATCTGAGGATGATCAAGGTTAATGACAAGCCTTATTAGAACACAAACTGCACAGTGCAGTATAATCATGAGCTATTCATACTGTATACCAAGATGTGCTATTTTTGTCATTGCCAGTTTATGCCTATGATCAGACAGTACTACCTTATTGCAAACCGAAACAGAAATTGCTGGAGAAACTCAAAGGTCTTGCAGCATCTGTGGAGAGAAAGCAGAGTTAACATTGAGTCCAATGACCCTCTTTCGGAACTTTGATATTGATGTCCATGCTTACCCTCTATGCAAGAGTCCAAACCACATTTATCTCCCATACTCTTACACACCTCCATCCGCATCACCTTTTCTGAGTGTTGTCATCTAATCTTGAATACTGATTAACCGTTAACCCAGGAAGTGAATATTTGTGAACCCTATCTCTTTCAGACTGCACTGGAGTGAATCTTCTTCCCAGAGCAAATGGCTGCCAAAACGTACAACTCCACTTTTGTATGCAAAGCCAGAACATTGGTGTTTACTTTATGCTATGGGGGAGAATTTCATTCCATTCACGATTATGCCCCACGGTGATTGTCACAAGATTTTTAAGACTGTTTTAAAAAGCTTGGTGTTTTGATGACACGGTGGCTCAGGGGTTAGCACTGCTGCCTCACAGCACCAGGGACCCAGGTTCAATTCCCCCCTTGGGTGACTGTCTGTGTGGGTTTCCTCCAGGTACTCTGGTTTCTTCCCACAATCCAAAAATGTGCAGGTCAGGTGGATTGGCCATGCTAAATTGCCCACAGTGTTAGGTGCATTACTCAGGGGTAAATGTAGGGGAATGGGTCTGGGTGGGTTACTCTTCGGAGGGTGGGTATGGACATGTTGGGCCAAAGGGCCTGTTTCCATACTGTACGGAATCTAACCTAATCAAATAAGCTGTCATTTTACAGTCTGTTGAATACCATGTTTTATATCCTTATTTGCAGCATCTGAAATAAGTATTAAAAATGTCTCCAGAACAATCTTTGAAAAGAACAGATTTAAGCATAGAGATAGCTATGCTCACCTAAATATTGCAATAAGTTTTGAGTACCACTTATCAGGAAAGATTTTGAATTTGAAGTGGCTGAGCACAGGTATATAATACTTGGGCATATAGAATTAAAATTTGAGAGAGAAGATCAGATACATAAGCTGCACATTCCCAAGTGCTGATCGAATTGAGATGCTTAAGATGACAAAACTTGGATCATAAGTTTTAACATAAACAAAAACTATTTGCACTAATGCAAGTGTCCAGAAACAGAGGAAAAATACTATAACATCAAGATTATGACATAAAGGCTTGTTGTCAAGGCTGAGGAATTAAACAGAGGAGTTAGAAAGCTCTTCAGACTCTTGTGGTACACTAGTAGTGCTTCTACCTCTAGGCTAGAAGGTTCAGGTTCAAGTCCTACTGGCTCCAGAGGTATGTTATAATATATTTAAAATTAGGACTTGGTGATTCAGGGTAGGACTGTCAAGAAGAATGTCATACAAACATGATGACAAGGTGCCGGTGTTGGACTGGGCTGGACAAAGTTAAAAATCACACAAACACCTGATTATAGTCCAACAGGTTTATTTGAAAACGCTAGCTTTTGGAGCACTGCTCCTTTGTTAGATAGTTAGGGGGGCAGAATCATAAGACACAGAATTTATAGCACAAGATCATACTGTCATGCAACTAATGTGATATATTGAACAAACCTAGATTGCTGTTAAGTTTTTCATCTTTTAGAATGGGTTGCATGTTTCAGTTAATTAATATGTAAATCCCAGAACTTCTTTCAAGTCACATTCCATAAATAACTTAAGGTTTTATAAAAAAAAAGTGACATCTCAGCTCAGACAATGCATTTGCGGTGTGAGGTTAGTCGGTCTGTATTCCAATCTTGAGACAAATGGTTCTACTTCCAAAGTAGGAATTTATAAAATGTCACATGGATTGACTGTCTGCAGGTTGTGTGCTTTTTGAGCAAAATAGAAAGTATCTGCAATTACAATCCTGCAAATTCACCCGTGTGTGTGCATACATGTGTGGGGGCGGGGGGAGGGGGGAGAGAAAAAGAGAACAAGTATGAGTGTGTGTGTGTGCGCATGTGTGCCTGCTTGGTAGAGTGTGTATGTGAGTGTGACAGAGTATAAGCCTGACAGAGGATGTGTGTTTGTGTATGTGCATCATCAAAACGTTCATGGACATTTGGAACAAAATGGAAACTGCTGGGTCAACTCAGCAAGTTGGGCAGCAACTGTGCAGAGAAAGCAGAGTCAATCTTTCTGGTCTAGTGACCGTTGTTGAGAACTATTCTAAGAAGGGTCACTGGACCTGAAATATTAACTCTGGTTTCTCTGCACAGACGCTACCTGAACTGCTGAGTTGTCCCAGCAATTTCTGATTTTGTTTTGGATTTCTAGCGTCTACAGTTAAATCCTAGAATCTCCACAGTGTGGAAGCAGGCCATTCGGCCTGCACCGATCCTCCAAAGAGCATCCCACCCACAGCCAACCCCTTCCTATCCCTGTAACCCTGCATTTCCCATGACTGATCCACCTAATCTGCACATCCCTGAATACTATGGGCAATTTAGCATGGCCAATCTACCTAACCCAGAAGTCTTTGGACTGTGGGAGGAAACCAGAGCACCCTCAGGAAATCTATGCATACATGGGGAGAATGTGCAAACTCCACACTGAAAATGTGGGGAAGTGTCTCCCAAAAAGGCTTTTCAGGTGAAGTCAATTCTATAGGTAGATGTTTGTTAGGCAAAGGCATTAAGATTATAGAATCAATGCAGGCAGTTGAAATGGAGATACAAATCAGTCATGACTAGCAGGGCAAGCCTATGGGGCTGAATGGTCTCCTCCTGATCCTGGATTCTTATCTGAACCAAATTAGTTCAACAGTACACCAAATACTAACAGTTTTACTTATAGCTCTACATCATAATCTTAAAATGCTAATTGCACTCAAGGTACTTTTATGCAACTGTGTTGTGTTATAAACTTTTCAAGCTGCAACTGTTAAAGAATTCCAATTCTTCTTAATTAGAGGGAACAAGCTGTCAATAGTTCTTTAAAACACTCTTTCCCTTGATAAACATGCATTGTTCAATTTCAAGTCTTGTATTCGGCAACGTTCTGATTCACTATTTGTGGCAGGCTAAACACGAATGTTGAATTGGTGCACCTCATTGATTAAACAATATATCTCCATAGATATTTAATCACAATGATAAGTCATCCAAGAAAATTAAATCAATTTTATCTCCAAACTGTAAGCAAACACCTGATGACACAAGTCTGTCACAGTCTGTGTGCATTCTCTAACTGTACGATTGTATTTGCAGTGAAATTAAGTATTTCAATTTAATTGCTCACCAGTATTGTATGGAGTACTCTCATTTCAAATTATCTGTGTGAATCAAAAAGCTTGGGAAAAGAGCAACATTATCTGACAAACATGGAAAAGGTGACTGGTTGTGTTTCAGAGAATATTGGTAACCACTGACAATGATAATCACAAAGGGTGTGCTGCATTTGCCCTGACATGCACTTGACTGGATTTTCAGGTTCGGTATATAAAGGCAATCAACTGAGTTAGCCAGCATGAGGGGGAGGAAGTCAGTTTCAGTTGGACCAGGCCTTTGTTGTGCTGCACTCTCCTTTTTGCACCTTGACCGGAGCATACAATCCACTGCACATGGGCTGGCCACTGTCTGTTCAACCATTTCTTCAGCAAACCTTCCAAACAATAAAGTGGATGGACTTTTCACTTCATTCTCATCTTGCCAGAAAAGGACTTGCATCCTATCCTCCCACAGTCCAACAATGTGCAGGTTAGGCGGATTGGCCACGGGAAATGCAGGGTTGCGGGGGATTGGGGTTGGGTCAAAGTGGGGTTGGTGTAGACTCGATGGGTTGAGTGGCCTGCTTCCTCACTAATTCTATTAATCTGTCCCAAAACGTGGCAGGTCCCCAAGATAAAAGAACAGCACCCAGTAGCACCTAGTCCCGTCGATGCTACATTTAAAAGTGACATGACCAAACACTTGTTTTTAAATATAAAAATGGAATCACACCCCATAATTCTGTTCATTGTCCGATGTCGCTTTAGGTCCTTCCTCAGATTACACTTGTCCTGTATTTCTAGTTATTTATATAGCTGCATTCTCACTACTGGCTTTCAATTGGAGCCCCTGGCAATATGTGCATCTTCACAGGATGCAGTGTGAAATGGGGAAACACATGAAGCCACCCTGGCCCAGGGAGTTAGATCAGGATATTTTCACCTAGTTTTCTGACACTGGACTATAGAGAGCTGGCTTGAAATCAATGCAACCGTTATCAAACAGTAACTGTAACATAGAATAAAGGCGTCGCTTGGCCAGCATTTAATGCCCATCCCAGAGGACAGGAAAGAATCAACCACATTGCTGTGGGTCTAGAGTGACATATAGGCCATAACAGCTAAGTACAGGCAGGAGGCTGGAAGGACACAGCAAACCAGGCAGCATCATCAGCTTCAGGACGGGTTACACCCGAAACATCAACATCTGCACCTCCTGAGTCATAGAGATGTACAGCATGGAAACAGACCCTTCGGTCCAACCCGTCCATGGCGATCAGTTATCCCAACCCAATCTAGTCCCACCTGCCCCATATCCCTCCAAACCCTTCATGTTCATATATCCATCCAGATGCCTTTTAAATGTTGCAATTGTACCAGCCACCACCACTTCCTCTGGCAGCTCATTCCATACACCATTCTCTGCGTGAAAACATTACCCCTTAGGTCTCTTTTATATCTTTCCCCTCTCACCCTAAACCCATACCCTCTAGTTCTGGACTCCCCCAGAGACTTTGTCTATTTACCCTATCCATGCCCCTCATGATTTTGTAAACCTCTTTAAGGTCACTCCTCAGCCTCTGATGCTCCAGGAAACACAGCCCCAGTATATTCAACCTCTCTCTATAGCTCAAATCCTCCAATCCTGGCAACATCCTTGTAAATCTCCTCTGAACCCTTTCAAGTTTCACAACATCCTTCCAATAGGAAGGAGACCAGAATTGCATGCAGTATTCCAAAACTGACCTAACCAATGTTCTGTACAGCCACAACATGACCTCCCAACTCCTGTACTCAATACACTAAAAGGAAAGCATACCAAATGCCTTCTTCACTATCCTGTCTACCTGTGACTCCAATTTCAGGGAGCTATGAACCTGCACTCCAAGGTCTCTTTGTTCAGCAACACTCCTTTCTGCCAGCCTCCTTCCTGTCTACTATGGATCCCAGTATCTGCAGATTTTTTTTGTCTATAACGGCTAAGGACAGCAGATACCTTCACCCCGCCTCCCCACCCCTCCCCTCCACAGAGGACATCAATGAACCAGAAGGGTTGTTCTGATAATCAGCAATGGTTTCACGGTTATCCTTGCACTCTTAATTCCAGATGTTAACTGAATTCAAATTCCATCATTTGCCATGGCTCAGCATTTGAACCCATGTCCCCAGAACATTACCTGTGGCTCTAGGTTAACAGTCCAATGATAATACCATCATGTGCCCTTTAAATTTTTTTAAATGGATTTTTGTTACTTTTCTAACAATATTATTTTGTGTTGCATGATTAGTGTAGAAACACCATCTAAATTATGTTCTTGTCAATTACCTTTATGTTTGAACATCTCTCTCAAACGCACCCTGAATATTACAGAAATAGCGTATTCTAATTGACCGATCCATTTAAGCAACCAAAAAGGCAGAACAGCGTGACACTAATGTTAAATAAATGCTCCTCATTCATTAAAGGCATTAAGAATTTTTTTTGCGGTCAATACTTCTGACGCATTCTGGCAGATTCTGTCCTTGGCACTTTGTCATAGCCACCAAAACGGAAGAAGCCAAAGATATTAACAGCCTAATGAAAGTTTGAAAGAAAGCAGCAAAAATATAGTCCTCACTGGGTGAGTTTCTGTTTCATGTGGAATATCAGCCATCAGACCAAGAGCTGGGGTCAAACCTCTAGCTCGTTGCATGATGTTTGACTTTGAATAGTTTAGTGAATACCCAGGGCATGTTTTAACCCATTTGCTCCATGTACAGTATTGATTCTGGCTTCTGACCAATGCAATCTGGCAAAGGTGCAACTTTACCAATACACTTAACAAATCAACTTGAGTTCACTTTGTAAAATAATTCAAAAAGAGAGTTGGCTCAGTGATTATCACTGCTGCTTATCAGCACCAGGGATCCAGGTTTGATTCCAGCCTTGGGTGACTGGCTGTGTGGAGTTTGCGCATTCGCCCCGCGTCTATGCTGCTTTCCAACAGGTGTTCCAGTTTCCTCCCACAATCCACCAACTAGTCAGTCAGGTGGATTGGCCATGCTAAAGTGTCTGGAGTATCCAGGAAGGTGCAGGCTAGGTGGGCTTGCTATGGGAATACAGGGCTGGGTAGAGGGCTCGGTTAGGGTGGGAAACAGTTCGGAAGATTGTTACAGACTCGTTCGGCAGAATAGCCTCTTTCCACACTCTAGGATATCTATGATTCTACAAATTCTCACAGCGTAGGTCAGAGCAATTATTTTTAAACACTAACTATTGCCACGACACATGACTACATTTTCAAATTCTCTCAATTTTAAAGAAATAAATTGCTTTTCTAAACTAAATGTTCCTTCTATTATATAGATAGCTGAAGCATATGCCAACGTAATTTAAATTAATTCAGTTTTAAATTGAAATTTTGTGGAATTTCTTCCTTCAGCATGCTGTCTACAGCAGAGAGATGGGATGACATCATTCTAAAAGTGGATGTCGGTAGGTCAACAAGGTGAGCTTCTGTAATTTCATCTCTTTGCTGTAGTTAAATCACTTGTCTGTTTAGTAGATATCGACCATAACGTTAAGACAATTGCAGAGGCGGTCACAGCATTAGGCCTGCAAGTATAAGATCAGTCTGCAGCGAACAGTTCAGCTACACCAAACTTCACTGTCACCACAATGAACTTTGAGCTCGACACCAGTTCCAATGAAGTGTCATCAAGCTGAAACATAAGCTATGTTTTCTCTTCATGCCTGTTGACTGACCTAGTAACCATTGCCACCATTTTGTGTTTTTCTCACATATAAGATGAAGGTATGTTGTCAACTCAACAGCAAGGCTCACATCTCTGTATGTGTGCATGCACATCTGTGTATGCTTGCGATTTCTTTTCGCAGCCACCTTAGCAGAGATGGTCAGACCCAATCAATTAACTTTCTTTTACAGCTGATTTAGGAACTTGCTTTCAAGGTATTTTCAAACATGCAAGTGATATATCAGTCACTCTAAACAAACTAATAATCTAAAAGTGAATTGAATTGATTTGTATGCACAGCACACAACAAATTTTATTGGCTAAAAATCCATCACTATCTTCAATCTTCTTTCACTAATACACTTTGAAACTCATGATAATTAAGTTACTGTCCAAAGGAAAGCAAGTCACAGTGCAGCTTGATGAAGAGCCTATTCAATTTATAAATTCAATATTCATATGCACAATTTATTATGCGTACAAACACAGCAAGTCATAAAAAGAGGTTATCATTCACCGTGGTTATTTTGAGTGGCAGCAGCACAGATTGGGAATTGGGCCATGCTTGATTTATGATCTCTGTGATTGTACCTCTATAATAGCTGGAACACTATAATTGAGCTCATGCTTGAAACTTCCATAAGCAACACTAATAAGGAAGCCTTCACATAAGCACTGAAGACGAAAGTGTCATCTTTGAACATGTAAGTTATTCCCTACACAGACAGCAATCTCTGGAAAGAATATTAACTGGATCTAACAATTTGGAGAAATTGAGACTTTCTTTTAAAATTGTGCTTCAACATTTTCTTCAATTATGCGCATGACAGCGAATGTTAAAAATTACTTCAATACTTTGCACGTGACTTTAGATGAATCACTTTCAGTAGGCAGATTGCTTGTGGAACAGATTCTCCAAAACCTGCAATTGCTGGCTCTTTGCAGAACTGGCAGTGATCTGGGGCAAATTCAAAAATCATCCTCAATCTATCTCAACAGGAGACAGCATAAAGTGTGCCAGCAGTCAGTTGAGAGTAAATCATTCTGCCCAAATTAGTAAACGTTGAATAATGAATGTTAAGCAGGCTATAATGGTTCCTTAAGATCCAGGCTCCAATTTGTTTTTTTTCTCCCTCATTCCATCACTCAAATTCCCCTCACATAGGTGTTTTCAGAGGCCTTAAATTGATAGGTGGAACCTTGATCTAGAAATGCATTCCCTATTTCCATTTTACTGGCAAGGGGAAAGATGCATGGCATGAAACATATAAGCAAGAAATCCAAACTCAGCAGGGCCATTAGAAATTATCACTGAGTTTAAACAAACCTTATTCTGGCTGTTCCAAAGGCAATGTGAGAGTCATAAATTATTGGATGACATATAAACACTCTGAAGACTAAATAAATTCTGTTCAGTGTCGTGATCTGATGTCACTTAAATTCCCAGCCTTTTAAACATTTAAAAACAATCTTCAGCTGTCAAAGCAAAAACAAAACTACTGAACTGCAGCTGGGAGTCATCGATTAACAGGGCATCTGGTGTAGTTTAGGAAAATACCACCTGTTCCCACAATTTCAATAAACACTATTGCTGTCACTTCCTAAGGGCTAGAGTCATAGCTGAGCACATTATAAAGTTGTGGGTGAGTTTCAAAGCTCCAATACCGCTTATCATAGAAGGAATCAGGAGTCTATACCGACTGACAATTGTTAAAGAGGCTTTTAAAGGATTAACTGGCTTTTATGTGGTTAATGAATAGATGCTTATTTGCAATTGCGCTAAATTGACCATTTTTGAAGCTTGTAATGTCCAGATGGCAGGAAGAAGTGATCGTAAATTGCTTTTCTAAAATTATAAACTTGTTTATTCTTTTAAATTGATTCATGTTGTATTTTAAAACGGGTGTTATTGAATGAAAAGTGATCACGTCGACTACTTCCATAAATTTCTAGCATTTGCCAAGTCAATAGCAAGCTCACTACCTTCTGATATATAACATGCATTGGGTGAATATTCTAGGCAAGCAAACACAAAGGGACTATTAAATGACATGTCAGCTTTAGCTAGTCCTGAACTGAAGGAGACCACAAAAGCATATTATTTTTTGACTTGATGCAAAACAATGGTTTCTGGTGAGGGGACATCAAATCTACCTCATTACCTAAGTGTATCAACCCAGTGCCCAAGTCACATGACAAATTGCTGGTTTGTGCAAAACACCTTTAATTATGCCACTTTGACTTTTCTTAGTCTGTGTGTCACACCAGAAGCTCAGCCGCTTCAAGCTTTGCTAAATGTCCACCTCTGATCTTAATCTCTTGTATTAAAGTGTGTTTTTTTTAAACTGGGAAGTAATTTGAATTTCATCCACGAAAATGAATCAATTCCCAGTTTACCACTCCTATACGCTCATCAGCAGTTGAAATGCATTTGAGTTCCTACAAAAAGGACTCTGCTATACGACCAACTGGAGAACCTCAAATGGGACTGGACGCTCAAATTCACATGCTGTGATACTACCCCCACCACCCCACGCCAACCAACATCAGGTAAGAAAATTGTTCAAGAAAGATTTCTTCCCATGGAGAAAGGTCTGCCAAAATCAGGATATTTTGACTGATGCTTCCCAACTCAACAGCAAAAGACTCCCAAGTGTGCGCAATCAAAGAGCAGTTCCAGTTCAAAGGCATGAGGTGGTTAAGGCCAGTCCATGAAACTGTCAGCAACTGAATGCATATGAATTATTGAAAGTGTCATTCTAAATTAATGCTATTTGCTTTCCCTGTGGTTTTGAAATAAGTGTGAGTGTCCAAGCTATTTTAAGCACTGAGTGTGAATTTCAAGTGCAAGACCACAGTTCCAGTGAGTTATTAAAATTCATTTAAAAGTAATTTTCTATAACTTGAGAAAGGCACTGATACAATACTTCTAAAAGTAGCTTCAAAGACCGGGCACAACCTGTGTTCAAATGTCAACGGAGAATTGTGGACCATCAGTAAAATGCTAAAGAGCATGACTGGTCGAACACATGGATGTCAAAACCAATAATTAAGTTATGTGAGTTATTGTTTATATGTTATCTTTATTAACTCACTCACCAGCTCGCTACTTTTTACTGCATTTTCACATCTTATCAGCCCTTGCTACAAAGCAGTGTTTACCTCTGAATAAGTGCAGCAATAGAATAATACCATTCCCATCAAGTCTCCACGAAACATTATATTAATCAATCCTTACCAACCATCTTCTGGACCAGAATGGATTCCCCAGTTAGTAAGTACCTGTTAAATACCTTTTAACTGGGCCATTATCCCTGTAACTCACTGGCAAAACAGCACTTCGATGAAATTACATGCATGAATGAAACTCACACCGGTAAATAATAAACAAATCTCCCATCCAGCTTTGTTAATCCTGTATGGTTTTATTAAGAACAAGTACAATTTTTAACTTATTTAGAGCATGTCCGTCTCGCAGTTTTACTGACATTTACAAACTTAAAATACAAAAGGATATTCATAAGCAAAGGGATGGCTGGAAAATGGGAAGCCTTCAAAAAATGAGTTAACAAGAATCCAGAAGGAATATATTCCTATTAGGGTGAAAGGAAAGGCTGGTAGGTATAGGGAATATTGGATGACTAGAGAAATTGAGGTTTTGGTTAAGAAAAAGAAGGAAGCATATGTCAGGTAAAGACAGGAGAGATCGAGTGAATCAGAGTATAAAGGCAGTAGGAATACAATTAAGTGGGAAGTCCGGAGGGCAAAAAGGGGACATGAGATTGCTTTGTCAAATAGGGTTAAGGAGAATCCAAAGGGCTTTTATAAATAATTTAAGGACAAAAGGGTAACTAGGGACAGAATAGGATTCCTCAAAGATCAGCAAGGTGGCCTATGTGTGGAGCCACAGGAGATGGAGGAGATACTAAATGAGTATTTTGCAACAGTGTTCACCGTGGAGAAGGACATGGAAGATATAGAATGTGGGAAATAGATGGTAACATCTTGAAAAAATATCCATATCACAAAGGAGGTGGTGCTGGATGTCTTGAAACGCATAAAAGTGGATAAATTCCCAGGGACTGATTGAATGTATCCTAAAACTCTGTGGGAAGCTAGGGGAGTGATTGCTGAGCCCCTTGCTGAGATATTTGTATCATCGAAAGTCACAGATGAGGTGCCTGAAGACTGCAGATTGGCCTGCAGGGGTACCACTGTTTTGGAAAGGTGGTAAGGGAATGCTAGGGAACTATAGACCAGTGAGCCTAACATTGGTGGTGGGCAGGTTGTTGGAGAGAATCCTGAGAGACAGGATTTACATGTATTTGGAAAAGCAAGGACTGATAGTCAGCATGGTTTTGTGAGTGGGAAATCATGTCTCACAAACTTGATTAAGTTTTTTGAAGAAGTAACAAAGAAGATCGATGAGGGCAGAGCAGTGGACGTGATTTAAATGAACTTCCATAAGGCGTTCAACAAAGTTCCTCATGGGAGACTGGTTAGCCAGGTTAGATCTCATGGAATACAGGAAGAGCTATCCATTTGCATACAGAACTGGCTTGAAGGTAGAAGACAGAGGGTGGTGGTAGAGGGTTGCTTTTCAGACTGGAGGCTTGTGACAGTGGAGTGCCACATGGATTGGTGCTAGTCCACTACTTTTCATCATTTATATAAATGATTTGGATGCGAGCATAAGAGGTACAGTTAGTAAGTTTGCAGATGACACCAAAGGTGTCGTGGACAGCGAAGAGGGTTACCTCAGATTGCAACGGGATCTTGATCAAATGGGCCAATGGCCTGAGGATTGGCAGATGGAGTTTAATTTACATAAATGCAAAGTGCTGCATTTTAGGAAAGCAAATCAAAGCAGGACTTATACACTTAATGATAAGATCATATGGAGTGTTGCTGGACAAAGAGACTTTGGAGTGCAGGTTCATAGATCCTTGAAAATAGAGTCGCAGGTAGATAGGATAGTGAAGAAGGCATTTAGTATGCTTTTCTTTGCTGGCCAGAGCATTGAGTTTAAGAGTTGGGAGATCACGTTGCAACTGTACAGCACATTGGTTAGGCCACTTTTGGAATATTGCATGCAATTCTGGTCTCATTCTTAGCAGAAGGATGTTGTGAAACTTGAAAGGGTTCAGTAAAGATTTACAAGGATGTTGCCAGGGTTGGAGGATTTGAGCTATAGGGAGAGGCTGAAGCTGTTTTCCCTGGAGCATCAGAGGCTGAGGGGTGACCTTATAGAGGTTAATAAAATTATGAGGGGTATGGATAGGATAAATAGACAAAGTCTTTTCCCTGGGGTTAGGGAGTCCAGAACGAGAGGGCATAGGTTCAGGTTGAGAGAGGAAAGATATAAAAGAGACCTAAGGGGCAAATGTTTCATGCAGAGAGTGGTGCGTATATGGAATGAGCTGCTGGAGGAAGTGGTGGAGGCTGGTACAATTGCAACAATTAAAAAGAGCATCTGGATGGGTATACAAATAGGAAGGGTTTAGAGGGATATGGGCTAAGTGCTAGCAAATGGGACTAGATTAGATTAGGATAACTGTTCGGCATTGATGAGTTGGACCAAAGCATCTGTTTCCATGCTGTATATCTCTATGATTCTATGACTAACACCTCTTAATTATGCAAGCAGACCGGACAATCTTTCTTAATCCCATCAGAAGTAGTAGTCAGCATTTAGCACATTTTGACTCATCTTAGGTCGCGCAGGACAGAAGCCCTTCAAACCTTTGTGTAGTATAGATAAAACAATGTAGCACCATAGTCATGGAATTTTAATATATGTAAGAATGGTGTGTAAAGGGGCTCCTGTAAGAACTGTATTTCGGGTTTCTCTTGCTGCCTGACACTTGTGCTGTGATTGCTGAACACTCGAGGCTATTTTCACCACGCACCGATTTTGTTCGTTGTTTGAACACTATCCCACAGCTACAATGTTTCCATGCTCCCAAACTGAGCTGAAAACTATCATGGCCTGCGAATCAAAGGTCCTAATCGCAATCACTGAATAAGGTGTGCAAGGTATCAATGTGCCAATGAGTTTACTGCTAAATGTTTATACCATGCTGAGGAATATGGCTCTGTATAATTATCTCTCTTTGGCAGGCTTTGTCATTAAGTGCGCTAGTGTCACTTAGCATCAAGCTGATTAGGCAATGTTTACCATGATACAAAGAAAAAATTTAAAATTAAAATTCTATTCCATATTTTAGGTAAATTCCTTAGACTGAAATAATTCCACATTATGATACATGATCAATGAAGAATCCACAAATCTAATTACAAATGCCATCAAAGTTTTCACAGTACCATCTAATTAACCCATAGCACAGAAAGGAAGAAAGTATGTGTTAACACTGTCAGATTTTATTAAATCATCAAAATCCAGCTGGTCTGGCATACTCTAGGGTATCTAAAGAACTCAAATTAAGTTATCAAATTAAAGAATCAAAAACATCTATCATTCTTGATAAGACATAACTTAAGATGCTTGAAAGCATATATTGCTTGGTCATGTTAAATGTGAATCTTAGATACAGATGTGTAAATGAAGGAAAATCAATTCCAGTCAAACTTTTAGACATCAAAAATTAGGCATTTTTTAACAACCTGCATTCCAATTGTCAAGCAGAGGCCTAAAAAAACCTGAAAGAACTGCAGATGCTCAGGTCCTGGGGATTTATCCACTTTTATGCCTTTCAAGACATCCAGCACTTCCTCCTCTGTAATATGTACATTTTTCAAGATGTCATCATCTACTTCCCTAAATTCTATATCTTCCATGTCCTTTTCCACAGTAAACACTGACGCAAAATACTCGATTAGTATCTCCCCTATCTCCTATGGCTCCACATAAAGGCCACCTTGCTGAACTGTGAAGGGCCCTATTCTCTCCCTAGTTACCCTTTTGTCCTTAATATATTTGTAAAAACCCTTTGGATTCTCCTCAACTCCATTTGCCAAAGCTATGACCCCTTTTCACGCTCCTAATCTCCCTCTTAAGTATACCCCTACTGCCTTTATACTCTTCTAAGGATTCACTCGATCTACCCTGTCAATACCTGACATATGCTTCCTTCCTTTTCTTAACCAAATTCTAGAACTCCGTGGGAAGCTAGAGAAGTGATTGCTGGGCCCCTTACTGAGATATTTGTATTATTGATAGTCACAAGTGAGGTGCCAGAAGACTGGAAGTTGGCTGACATGGTGCCACTATTTAAGAAAGGTGGTAAGGACAAGCCAGTGAGTGATAGACCAGTGAGCCTGACGTTGGTGCTGGGCAAGTTGTTGGAGGGAATCCTGAGGGACAAGATGTACATGTATTTGGAAAGGCAAAGACTGATTAGGGATAGTCAGCATGGCTTTGTACGTGGAAAATCATGTCTCACAAACTTGATTGAGTTTTTTGAAGAAGTAACAAAGGATTGATGAGGGCAGAGTGGTAGGCGTGATCTATATGGACTTCAATAAGGCATTTGGCAAGGTTCTTCATAGGAGACTGGTTAGCAAGGTTAGATCTCATGGATGGGAGAACTAGCCATTTGGATACAGAACTGACTCAAAGGTAGAAGACAGAGGGTGGTGGTGGAGGGTCGTTTTTCAGACAGGAGGCCTGTGATCAGTGGAGTGCCACAAGGATTGGTACTGGATCCAATACTTTTCATAATTTATATGAACAATTTGGATGTGAGCATAAGTTTGCAGATGACACCAAAATTGAAGGTGTAATGGACAGTGAAGAAGCTTACCTCAGATTACAATGGGAGTTTAATTTAGATAAATGTGAGGTGCTGCATTTTGGGAAAGCAAATCAGAGCAGGACTTATACACTTAATGGTAAGGTCCTAGGGAGTGTTACTGAACAAAGAGACCTTGCAGTGCAGGTTCATAGCTCCTTGAAAGTAGTCGCAGATAGAAAGGATAGTGAAGAAGGCGTTTGGTATGCTTTCCTTTATTGGTCAGAGTATTGAGTACAAGGGTTGGGAGGTCATGTTGCAGCTGTCCAGGACGTTGGTTAGGCCACTTTTGGAATATCGTGTGCAATTCTGGTCTCCTTCCTATCGGAAGGTTGTTGTGAAACCTGAAAGGGTTCAGAAAAGATTTACAAGGATGTTGCCAGGGTTGGGGGATTTGAGCTATAGGGAGAGGTTGAATAGGCTAGGGCTGTTTTCCCTGGAGCATAGGAGGCTGAGGGTTGACTTTATAGAGGTTTACAAAATCACGAGGGGTGTGGAAAGGATAAATAGACAAAGTGTTTTCCCAGGGATAGGGAAGTCCAGAACTAGAAGGCATAGGTTTAGGGTGAGAGGGTAAAGATATAGGGCATATGGTCCAGGTGCTGGCAGGTGGGATTAGACTGGGTTGGGATAGACGGAAGGGTCTGTTTCCATGCTTGTACATCTCTATGACTCTATGATTCTATATAGAGACCTAAGGAGCAGATTTTTCACACTGTGGGTGGTACGTGTCTGACATGAGCTGCCAGAGGAAGTGGTGGAGGTTGGTACAATTACAGCATTTAAAAGGCATCAGGATGCGTATATGAATAGGAAGGGTTTGGAGGGATATGGGCCAGGTGCTGGCAGGTGGGACTCGATTGAGTTGGGATATCTGGTCGTCATGGACGGGTTGGACCAAAGGGTCTGTTTCTGTGCTGTACATCTCCATGACTCTGACTCTATCCTGTAAAATCATAAACAAATACAGAAATTGGCAGAAAAGCTCAGCAGGTCTGGCAGCAACTGGGGAGAGAAATCAGAGTTAACGTTTCAGGTTGAGTAACCCTTCATCAGAACTGCACAAGTCTCTGATTTCCATTGCAAACAATTATTTTGTAAAATCAAAAATAAAATGTGATCAGCTCTTTTTCTATCAGATTTCCACTTACTACTCCTGCACTCCCAAAAGATTTCTCCCCCAACCAGTCAAATCCTTTGGGATGTAGTTGAATTGGGAGGTTCCTAAACGCCTTCCAGTGTGACTCCATTTTAATGTCTCAGACACGGTGTAGCCCAGAGTGAAAACTTGGGATGTATGAATTATTAAATGGGTGGCAAGTGGTGACCGATTTGGGGTAATGAATTGGATACTAACACTCGTTATTTTGATTTGTAAAGAGCGTACTAATTAACAACGATGAAAATGTGTGTTGTGTTTTGAAATTTAACCTATTTTGTGAAAATGTTAGCTTACTCACGGAGAATGAGTCTTATTTCAAGTTGTCCACAGTCTCTCAAAATCTGGCGGGATGGTGGATAGTGCATAGTCTGCCTCTGATGTGACTCTGATCCCAGAGGTTGCCTGTGTTAAGCTCATTCACTCCCCTCCCCTCCCAATGAACTATAAACTAGTTAGGGGAACAACATCTGGCCATTTAAGGTAGTAAGGCCACTTGTGTGAAGCTTGTTCACTCTCTTCTCAATGTACTGCAAATTCGAAATAAGTAAATCAGTGTAATTCCCAAGAGTTGGGAACACCTGCAATTGAAAGCTCCTCCTCGTTGCAATTTCAAATCATTTTCACTTACTGTATTGCACAGATTAGATTTGGAGCCACTGATCATTGTTTCTCCCTTCCCTTATCAATTTCTCTCGGTTTTTGATCATTTAACCTCCTCTCTAATAGCCACTTCTTTTGTTCCAATTCTATATTCCACCTAGTTGCTCCTACCCATTCCCACCCTCAGCTACTTCTTTCAAACCCTTCTGATCATTTATTCTTTTCTCTAGATCACGAGGCTTGACTGATCATGCATGGGAAATGCAGGGTTACAGGGATAGGGTAGAGGGTTGGGTCTAGGTGGAATGCAGCTTGGAGGGTCAATGTGGACTCGGTGGACTGAACGGCCTGCTTCAATACTATGGGGATTCTATGATTCTATCACAAGGTGTGCTGTCCATCTTCCGGACTCAACATTTATTAATCTACTCTTAAAAAGATACTTGACTCTCAGAATCACTCGTTAGACCATATGCATCACTTTCTCATAAGTGTACCCAACATGCTAGCTTTCAAAAGCGCAACACATTCACTATTTTGACATGTGAAGGGCCAGCTAAGTGTCCTTGTCTTTACCAATATGGGGTGATCCTCTTTTGGCATATCGTGACTACTGTACCCTACATACCATACTGCAAAACAAAAGTAGCACCAGTATCCTAGCACTCATGTCTCACCATGGCATGTATTCAACAAAGCCAGTTCAGGCAGCATCCGAGGAGCAGTAAAATCGACGTTTCGGGCAAAAGCCCTTCATCAGGAATACAGGCAGAGTGCCTGAAGGGTGGAGAGATAAATGAGAGACTCTTTTGCCCGACACATCGATTTTACTGCGCCTTGGATGCTGCCTGAACTGCTGTGCTTTTCCAGCATCTCTAATCCAGAATCTGGTTTCCAGCATCTGCAGTCATCTGCAGTCATTCAACAAAGTCATCTCAGCCAGGGCAAAAACAAAGGTTCGATTGTTGACCTTTGTGGTCCAAGATAGACCATAAAAATAAAAAACAAGCTGGCATTCCTACCATCTAAAGCCATAACTCTACAGAAGTACAGCTGTATTGGCTGCAATTTTGAGAGGAGAAAAACAAAATCTAACCCATCATAAATCAAAACAAACTGAAGTAACAAATATGGTGTGTGCTTTAACATAATGCTCTTCAATGTGGGAATGTTCAATGTGATGAAATCTTCTTTGTACACATTTTGCACTGTACAAACTATAATCTGTGAATGCTGTAACATTCAGTTTTAAGGGGTTGCTACATTTAACTGTTCCAAAACATTAGTTGCCTTTATTACTGCTGAGCAATAAGTGTGGGGTTTGTTTCAAAGCTCTCAATAAGTCACTTGGAGCAGTTCAAGGGTTACTGAAAGGTCAAGTTTACAGCACTAGAAGGAAAAGGTTATTACCTACAAGCTACTGGCCAGCCAGATACAGACGTACAAGGAGTACAGGCTCCATTTTAAAAAGGTGCTGCTGCTGCAGCAGGATCTGAGCTGTTAGGACTCAGAAGTATAGGAAACAATAAGATGCAGTGAAGTGCTGGGTTCGAATTCATGAAAATCCTGAGACTTGTGATGGCTCCAAAGGAACTATATAAATTAATAATTCATTGCCGTTAAGAGTGAAGGTAAAACAATATTTCGATGTTATGGCTGAGCAAGATTAGAGTTTGCTGTAATGTAGAAGTAGCACCAGTTTGGTGAAGTTAGCTGTCAGCAGAGAAGCTGAAACGCAGGCTGTGAGTAGGGCATGGTTCCAAGGCAGAGTCATCCTGATTAGGACATTGAACTGCCTAGGTTTTTAGTGGAACCCAAAGCAAGGTTTTAAACAATGAAGGATTTGAGTCTTTTGAAGTTCCAATGAGATATTCTGGTGGCTTGCAACTTTATTCTCTTACCTGTGACCTCACATTTTCTGACTTTAAAACTAAAAATCAGAAATTTGGCAGTATTATCTGGGATCATAACAAAAACAAATGGTAACAAACACATTGATTCATGTTCAAAAATGTGTTTATACAGATATCTTGGTGTGACCACAAAACTATAACTTTATCACAATATTTCATTATCCAAGAGCTTGGACAATGGATACGTATAATTTAATTATTTATTACAGCCATAAAATGACCCTGTTCATACTTGGATTGTATGTAACAAGTGAGATATGACTCTATCATTTATTTTGCTGATGGTAGTTTTCTTTATATGGCCTTGATGAATGATTGTCAATATCTCATGTTAGTACTGTGACATTATTAAGAGAAGGTTATCTGAAGATTGTCTGCAGTTGAGGGCTGTGGAATTCTAATGCCTGGTATGCATGGTGTCTAAATATATCTATTTGCAAAAGCAAGTTGACCTTCAACGGAAATATTATCTAAAAACATAACATTGTAATTTACTCAATAAGTTCAGTACTGCTTAAGAAAGGCACATTTTGTGAAGTCTTTGGTCATGCATTCATAAGGAAAATTGACAAGAGCACCAAAGTAAAGGGAAAATGATATTTATGCACTATCAGAGGAGACTGCTGATAGATTGGCAAGAAGTCTCTGATTGCTAGAGGCATTGCAATGAAGAATGCACTAGTTAATGATGATTGTCAGTTAACTATCTTGTTTAAACTTTAAACCAGGCACGTTGACCTTGACTGGTCAAGACATTTCCTCAAGAGATGAACCAGAGAATGACGAACACCTATTCTGCGGTATAGTGTGTGCACGATACTGGCTGTAAAGAACAGGACCCTCCATATTAGTATGTCATGTGTTAACAGATATCATCAACTGGTGCATTCTGGATGGCAAAACCTCGACCAATCAGAATTCTCCTCACACATAGTATAAATTGTTTCCTTTTACTTTGGTATCTCTTGCAAATTATTCTAATGAGAGCAAAATAAAAAGGTTCAACAATATTTGTCTGTCTTCCTCAGCAATACTCAGGCTCTGTATGACCAAACCTACAATGTTTGCATTTCACACCATGGTACCTATTGGCTGATATCCGTTTACTGATATCAGGTTACTGGTCACATTTTTCTGTTGAGCATAATATCAATAATGTACGCTGTAAACAGACAAATCAATAAACATTTGTTTTAATCACCACATTCCAAAATTAATAAGGTTCATGACCATCATCCGATTTATAACCTCAAATTGTCAGAAAGGGGAATTCAACTTTGACAATGAGGAAAAACCATCACTCTGTCCATTTCCACAACTTCACTTTGAGTTAAAACAACAAAAAAGGAGATTTGTTAAGACTGCAAGCACATTTATAAAATGTCTTCATCACCATTCACGAACACTGGTAAAGAAAAGCTACTTCAGACACAGAGGGTTAAGAAGATCTGACCAGACAACTTTTTTTGAAGAAACAAAAGAAAGCAAAGAATCTGGCCCAACGCAAATCAGATAAATATAATCATGGCATGTCAGATTACAAATCACTTTGAGGCAAAATATAATGGCATATTTATTTCTCAACATCCCTAAAAAAACTTGCACACACTGGTAACATTAAAAAAAGAGTGACATCATTATCTGCGGCAGTAATAATTGTACATCTTATATCTTAATTATTTATCATAGCTTCTATTTTTTAATGGCTTTCGAGCATCACATCTCCCTCCCCAGACAGGAGAGCAGGCAGGTGATCTGCTCCAGGCCCCTCTCTCTAGACCAAGAAAAGGTGCGTGATACTCGTCTGGAATGATTCTGTGTCCCTTTGGGAAAGATACCAGTCTACTTGGCGCCTTCTCCCTCCACACATATTACGCGCAATTGAACCATAAACTAAAACAAACATGTCTGCATCGCAACAACCTTAAGCATCCAGGTAATAATGTTAACAAGCCAAATGCCAGAAAACAGAAAAAGCTAGTGTGCTATCCGTACGAAAGCAATATTGTAATCCTAAAAGAGCCGAATCCAAAACAATTGAGTAAATTTAATGCTATTATTATTACAAACTTGTATTGAGCCTCAGATTCATCCTAAATAGCAACTGTTAAAATACTAATTGACAGGAATTCATTTGAAAGAAGTCAAATTTATTGAGAAAACCTTCAACATGCGTGTCTTGAACTGCGCATGACAATGTACATTTAGCTTTTAATGTATTTGATCTCAGATTCTAGGCAAACCATAATTTGTTGCCCAGGAAAGGTGAACCAGTGCAGTCTGCATGTTAATGAGTCTCCTGAGGTGGTATTAAATAGGTTATACCGGGAATATGACACAACAGCAATGAAGAAATGGAGGCATGTTACTCTGCTAGGATGATTTGTGACTCTGATGTTCCTGTGATGCCAGCCTGATTAAGACAGAATGGCAGATATTATTCTCAGCCCCAGTCACAGTCAGGGAGCAGGAGGAGCATGTCCAGGATGAGGAGCTTAAAGACTGCCTCTGGACGAGGTGACAGTTGAAGTCTGTTCTTCTAAAATGGCTGCACAATAAGGTAATTTAAAATGGTCAATATATCGTGAAAAGGTGAAAGGTCCCCTAGACCTGTTTTTAAAACAAAAACACCAATAACTTGGGTGTTAAACTGCTGGACAAAATGACTAGTATGCACTATGAATGCTGTGACAATGCTGAACCCACATCCCCAGAGCATTACTTGGGTCTCTGAATTAATAATCAAGTGATAATACTATTAGGCCAACACCTCCCCAATTCCTGGGCCATATAGCAGTAACAATAGGCAGATGTGTTCCAATTGTACAATTGACCATAATTTGTCTTTATAATATTAATGTTGCATCATTTCTAGTTAATGTTAATTCATATTCCAAATACTCTCTCATTTCTACTCACCATATATTCACTTGAATTTACTGAGTAGTGCATGTCCTACGCAAGCTTACTCATTCTTATCTATTAACCCCTGTTTTACAAAATACAATGAATGGAATCCAAAGACTGACTGCAAATTCACGAACGAAAAAAAAACAATAAACAAGGCCAGATATATTCAAGGTTGTATTATCTCTTTCCAAGGTCTGCCAAAATAGTTGATTACTAAATAACATTCCTTAGCGAATTGCTCTATATGTTTTTGCTATTTTCACACTTGTTTATTTCACATTCTTAAAACTTTAAGCAAGTCTGTGTAGACAACACCTTAACATATGCCACATCCAGAACCACATGTTTACATATTGCAGATAAAGCTTAACCATTAGGACAACACAGAAAAACATCCGATTAAATGAGCCTAGACCCAGTGGCATAAGCTGATATTCTACGCGGGCAAAAGCAGAGTGTTGATTCTTAGTTACATAGGCCAGCTCTGACTCACAGTTACCATAGAGATCCTAGTCATTCTATTATAATGATTGTGATTCAACTGTACAGCTCCAGGGAATAAACTCAACATGGTTGAAGGTTGAAGCAACAGATCAGTAGCAGCTACACCCTCAAAAATGAATTACAAAAAAAAAGAGACAACAGCTTTTCTACACAAGGGAGTGATGTTACTACATTCATGGAATTGACGACACAATACATTGCTGACAATACACTTTCTGGGTCAAAACCGTGGAACTCCTTAACAGTGATGTGGGAGTACCATCTCCGCACAGACTGCAGCAGATCAAGAAGTGGCTCACCATCACTGTCTAATGGCCAGTTAGGGATGAGCAATAAATGGTGGCTTGCATGTTAGTCCCACAATCCAATGAATATAAGAAAAGCTTGTTAAACCTTTATTTCATTTAAATTGAGGTATTGACATGATCATCAAAAGCAAAATTGCTTTTTATCTGATACCAGTCAAATTGCACTGTTCTTTCCCAAAGAGATTAAAAGATGCAGTTACCTTTTCATTCCATTGTTGTCTAATATTGTTCACACAAACAGAAACAATGGAGACCGTTTTTTTGATTATGCGCAACAAAACCTTGTGGTTTAGGTTCTTTGCATTAAATATTTTGGGACAATAGTGTCAGTAATAAACACTGAAAATTAATGTTAATATGAAAACAGATAATATAGATGTTATTGCAGTACTATTGGCATTTACTAACATTGACACTGTAACTATCATAAAAGCCATTAGCTCTTTTCTCATCCCTATCAAAAAATTTAACCCGTAAATTTTGAACAAAGCAGTGTGGTATCGAATTGAGATTATTTGGTTTAACTAAATCCAGCAACTTAATTTATTCAGGCAACCTCCTAAACAGAAAGCTTCCCCTCTTTGGGTTTCACACAAATCTGCTTCTTAGAATCATAGAATCCCCACAGTTTAGAAGCAGGCTATTCAGCCCATCGGGTTCACACCGACACTCTGAACAGCATCCTATCCAGACACATCTCCCTATCTTATCCCTGTAATTCTACACGTACCATGGCTAACCCACCAAACCTGCACATATATTTGGTCTGTGGGAGGAAATCGGAGCACCTGGAGGAAACACATGCAGACACGGGGAGAATGTACAAACTCCACATGGAAAGTCATCCGAGGTTGGAATCAAACCCAGGACCCTGATGCTGTGAGGTAAGATTGTTCAGCAGATTTCCTGCTAGCCTGTGAAGTCATTATTCCAGTGTAAATGGGAGTTAAGCAGAGGGATCCAGTGGAACTCACATTATAGCATGCCATGAAGGAACTGACAAATAAAATGAATTTTCAACTGGCCAATTCCATTACATCTGAAACACCATGAAAGTCTCCAAAGCAGTCAGAAATGAAGTAAAAGAGTTACTCAGGAAATGAGAGCATTACATACATGGTCTATCCCTCGGAAAAATATTAAACAGACCCCATAATTAGCTCATACATCCCCAACTACATCTCCTCTAGAAACCATACATAACAACCCACCTTCGATCACCAAACCCCCTTTCCCCAAAAAAAACTCCCCCACCCCCTATATTATCAGGTCCCTTTCATTGCTTAACGACAAATCAGAACAATTCCAGTGACAGAGAGAAAAAACACAGAAAAACAACTCTTCTCCAGTTAACTATCTGGCCCTAGGCATGTTGGGTTTTTATGCACGTCTGAGCACATCTCATCCAAATGTTAATGGCTCAGACACTGCCCAACTATCCAGCTCTTGAGCAAAGAGCCGGATGCACATTTTATTAAATGGTGTTGACAGTAATAACGCTGTTGTTCTAAAAGAGATGTCTCTCTGCATCTTTTCATCATATTTTTTTTTTAACTGTGCTAACAAGCTGGGAATTCTAGAGCTGTGTCACAATGAGGTCACTGTCTCCATAGACCTGTCATTCCTTCAACCCATGTGCACTGCAGTAAACACAGATAGCAAAACAACCAAATCAAAACTCACTCCCGGTGAGTCTTTCATTCGGTGGAGGTTAGTCATGCCTAGTCAAAACATTGTCAACATTTGGAACACTGTCGCTTAAACTTATTCATTCATGAGCTAACCCAATTCTTTTTTACCATTTGAAAGAGGAAGTTAGACCTCCTTGCCATTTGGTTTCATTATTAAATATGATAATGCACCTTCAGAAGGTAAACTCCAAAACTGGGACTACTTTTGATAAAAGTACATCATGTTAAAATTGGCATATTAGAAATCCCACATGATACATGCATTAGTTCTGTTGGTAGTGAAAGCAGTTCATGTTCTTACTGTATCAACAGGCACCAATGGCTCATGGTGCGCATTTACAGATGTGATGCCAAAACGAGAGGACTCAAATGTACTAATAATAACCAGCAAACATTTTAAGATGTAAAGATGTAAAGTTGTATTTTTTGTTATCAGTTGACGTAATTGTTCCTACTTACAATTCTGAACACTTTGACCTGGAACACCAGGTGCAATAACTCACAGAACAGCACACGTGATATTCGGACCCCAAATCAAAAAAGCAAAGCAAAAACTCAGAATGCCTCATTAAAGTCCAAAGATACTTCCAGTTAGTGGCATTGTGATAACCAGGCTCAATGAAAATAGGTAACTCATTTTAAATTGGTTCAAAATGAGAGTGAGGCTATGCATTTTGGTAGGAAGAATAGAGGCATAGTCTATTTTCTAAATAGGGAAAGGTTTTGGAAATCTGAAGCTTATGGGTACTTGGGAGTCTTAATTCAGGATTCTCTTAAGGTTAACATGCAGGCTCACTCAGCAGTTAGGAAGGCAAATGCAGTGTTATTATTCAATTAAAGATGGCCAGAATACAAGAGCAGAGATGTGCTGCTGAGGCTGTTTAAGCCTTGGATCAAGAGCGCATTTGAAATGTTGAGACGGTTGGGTGCTCTGGAAGGATGTGCTGGTGTTGGAGGGGGTCCAGAGGAGCTTCGCAAGAATGATCCTGGGGATAAAGGGCTTGTCACACAAGGACCAGTTGAGAACTTTTGAGTCTGTACAAGATGGAGTTTAGATGGATGAGGGGAAGGGATCTGATTGAGGCTTACAGAATACTGAGAGGCCTGGTAAGAATGGACTTGGAGAAATTGTTTTCACTAATCAGAGACACGAGAACCTGAGGGCCCAACCTCAGAGTAAAGGGATGACCCTTGACAACTGAGATGAGGAGGATTTTTTTCAGTCAGAGGGTGGTGACTCTGTGCAACTCATTGCTGCAGAGGGCTGTGGAGACCAGGTCATTGAGTGTATTTAAGACAGAGGTGGACAGGTTCTTGATTAGTAAGGGGATCAATGGAGAGAAGGCAAGAGAATGGGATTAGGAAACATATCAGCCATGATTGGGCAGTGAACCAGACTTGGTGGGCCAAATGGCCTAATTCTGCTCCAATGTTTTATGGTGTTATCATCATTCCCAGATTAAATATCTAGAGCTTTGAATTATACCAAGGGATTTTAAAACTCAATGTTTTCATATGAACCTTTCTTTGAATCCAGAAGAAATAACCCATTTAAATAACAATATCATGGACATTTGAGGTATTGTGTGTGAAATCAGCTTGTGCAATTGGGGTTTCATTACTCCAGCTCATCACTCTGCACCACTCTGACTCGGATACACACCAATGGAAACCCAATTTCCATCAGAGTGTCCTTCCCTGCCCTCATTGCAGTAGAGAGCTTTGGGAGCAACACAAGTGCTGTGAAAGGTTTGCCCAATCCTTCAGCCACCATTAAATCTCAATGGAACAACTGGCATGGAATGGTTTATTAATGAGCCAAATTGGTATCCCATCAATTGGGAGCCCCAAGCAATGGTCTTCTCTTCACCATTCCCGCATTCCTAACTGTATGTTGGACTGCTCTTCTGCCATTGGGAATCCAACAAGAGTATTCCAACCCAATTCTCCCAGCCTCGTCGCCACCATTGCGCCCAGGTTACTACACCCCAAAATCTGCTGGCTTGATTTTAAAGCTCAAATGTGAAGGTTGGGATGGGTGCAAGCTTAATGTTTTTAATACCACAAACCCGACCTCAATGCTCTTCCAAACTGCCCAGTTTTAGATTAAATGAGAGCAGGACAGCTGTCAGATGGCTTGGTAATTTTGGTCTTTAAATTAGGCTGGAATGTTCCATTTTCAAACTTTAACAGAATCTGACCACGCTTTTCAAGCCTGCAGCTGAAGGGAGAAAGGGCAACTCTGAAAGAAGGTCAGTGTCCTTATAGCGATAGAGCAGAAGCCACCCCCAAGCTCAAAAAACCAGTAAAACTTGCACATTTCGGTCTGACCTGCTTTGTATATCTCAAAAATCAAGATTCAGTATGACCAGTAGGTCCATTCCCACGTGTTTTTAAAAGAACTTTCATTCCCTCTTCTAGGGATTCTGCCACACATAGACAAGCATTCGATATCATGAGTCTACAAGGATCATAGATCAGAACTTCTCCTTTCCCTTCCATAAGGGATTGGGATCGAGTTGAATGGCCCCACAGCTTGGTTGGGCGATGTCCCTTCCCCTTTGAAAGACTAACTGGTCCAGCAGGCTGACTTCTCAGCAGGGACCTTATGAAAGGATAAAACATGCATGTTATTGAGTTACAATTTCACAGCATGAAGGGAAAAAACAAATTTCAGTTTTGCTACCTGAAGGTCTGCCCTCCACCTTTGTAACACATTTCATGATATCCAGGTCCTTGGTCACTGAATGCCTGTGACAAAATCTTCACATTCATTGAACATCCCTACCTCCTGTTAAGATAGGCTGCAAGCAGTGATGGAGAATTTAGATTGTATGTCATTCTACCAGTCTGTGTTAAAAGGCAAACTGAAGAATAAAAATTTCAAAATGTCAGACAATGTTAGCTCAGCAGAATTATAATGTTCAATTCTTAGTAAGTTTTTCTTGAGGATGACAAATTTGCAGCAGAAAATAGATGAGGGATCATTTGAATTTTATCCACTTGAGTTTTCATTTGTGACAAATTAACTACTAAAAGCCAACCATGGATGCATATCAGCTTCAACTACCACCTTGGCAGGAGTTACTGCTTTCATGGCCACTTCATATTCCAGTTGTCGAGAACGAGAGAACTGTGAAAATTGAAGACAAATTATCCTGAAATCTATAGGGCACACATGTACAAAGTGGGCAAGTGGTATAAAAAGGCAACTGCTCTTAGCCTCATAGTCCTAAAATTTAACAGTTAACTTTAAGATATAATTTTAATACAGCAGGTTGACAATTCAGTCCTGACACTCCTAATAGATTTTTTAAAGAGTCTGATTGAGAAAGGAACATTTTAAATTTGATATTATTAAGCATATAAAGTGTCCATTCATCAAAATTTATACACTGTCAGTCGCAAAATGATGTAGTGTGTAGATGCACGTACATAAAATTTTTAAAAACTTATGTATACCTTTTTATCTTTCATATTCATTTTGTATTCATAACCACTCAATTTTTCATTTTCCAGATATTTCATTAGACTTCGAAAAACTTCAAACTTCAGCATAATGATCAGGAGACAAATGCACATCTCTAAACTGATAAAAGATAAGCACTTCAGTGATAGACATGAGAAGGTCTAATGACTTAACTAACAGCGCCTCAAATAATGGGGAAAATATCTTTTATTTAATTATTAATCAGGTTAGTCACAGGATAACGAATTCTAGGAATGTTGTTTAACCATGCCGACATATTGTGGAACTGGAACATCCTGAAGTTGAATTGTAATAAAGCAAAATTGAAAAGGTCCTGCTTGGGTATTAATCCAACTTACTGTCATTCAATTTAACAAGAAAAGATAGGCTTGGATTTATATGGTTACTTTCAAAAGCAGTGGACATCTCAATGTGCTTGACAGTCAAATAAATACTTCTGGCATAGAGCCTCTATTGAAATGTAGGGAACATGGCAGCAAACTCTCTAACAGCAATGTGATAATGACCTGATAATCAGTTTGTCAGGTAGATTGTGAGTCAAATATTGGCCATGAACTCCCCTTCTCCCCTTTCAGTCAAATGGAAAGATCTTACATGCATGCACAAGAGAGCAAGCAAAGCCTAAATTTTAAGGTCTCATCTGAAAGACAGCATATCTGACAGTGCAGTACTCCCTCAGCACTGCGCACACAGATTAACCTTGATTTCCGAACTCTTGCTCTGGAGTGGGACATCATGCTGGAATCTGTGATGCAGACGCAAATTATGACTGACTTTCAAACAGAAATGGTTTCCTTTATTATTCAAGTACAATCAAATAGAATTTGCAGATGTGCCTGCAAGTGTATTAGCAACCTACCTGCCTGAAACAGACCTAAGGCTATTAAATAAAGTCTAAGTTTTATATAGTGTATACAGATAGTCTAGAGAATAAAAGTCTGCAGCATCTGTGGGAATAGTAATAGAGTTAATGTTCAGTCCGATATGACTTCTTTGGAACATTGACAAAAATCCAACCATGTTCAAATTTCACCAGATTATTTGGGATGTTGAAATTCATTTTACCCAATCTGTTATACAAGGCTAGTATCAGCAATGCTGACCATCGTACTGTGGGATTGTAAATGCTGGCCAATGTCTTTCACAGAACAAAATGTTCCGTCCTATGCAATCTGCCCAATACATAACTACAGACGCAATGCAGTGTGACTGAATCTTAGTAACCATTTTAAATAGGAAGCAAGCCCTCAGTTGCATTCAAGATGGTGACTCACCACCACCTTTTCAATGTCAATTAGGGGCAGGCTATAAAGGTTAACTAGCCAATAATGTCAACATTTGTGAAATTCTAAAATAATTACAGCTCCAAAACGGAATCCGTGACTCAAATAGTCCATGATATGCCAGTGCTTACACTCTGCATGAGCTTTATCCCAGCCACTGCCATTCAACTCATCAGTTTCAACTTTCAATTATTTCTCTCTCATGTATATATTCTTATTACCCCAATCTACACCAGCTCTATGATGCAGATTGAAAATGTTCATGTCCTCTACAATGCACACAGCTTCCCAGAAATATTCAAGAAACACCTAAACCCAAAGTTAGGTTTGGGGCATCTGGTTCTGCTGTCAAGGTCAGCAGCTTCACTCATTTCACATCAAATTTGGGGATACTCAAATCAATTGAGGTTCTTTCTCAGGACATTCTGATGCAAGTTCTTGTCCCTAACCGCTCAGAGGCTTCCACTGAGTGAGTTTGCATTCCCAATAGACTCACTTTACAGCTCTCAGGAAAAGGGAAACCAGTACATCAACAATCACTGTCAGCCACAGAGACAATTTTTCTCTGAGTGCATAAAACGCAGGAAGATATTTTCTGGACAGCATTTCTCCATGCAAGATGGGAAAGTGACAAGGTCGGGGGCAATTCACATCTTTTAAAAAAAAACACAAGGATTATATTCTAAACATTAGCAATTTTGTTACAGACTTGCTGCACATGTGATGGCATCAGTCCTTAAGGCGACGTTAACAGCATTTCATAAACTGCAAAAGAAATAAGCACACTTACGCAAGGTAATGGAAAATACTAACTCAACCACATTTTGGGAAGGTGAGTAAAAGATGATGGATTGAATGAACAGAAATCACACCATATATATGTGGCACAGTGGCTCAGTGGTTAGCAATACTGCCTAACAGCACCAGGCACCCAGGTTTGATTCTAGCCTCGGGTGACACTCTGTGGAGTTTGCACATTCTCCCCGTGTCTGTGCAGGTGTGCTCCACTTTCTTCCCACAGTCCAAAGATGTCCAGTTTAGGTGAACTGGCCATGCTAAATTGTCCAAAGTGTTCAGGAATGTATAGTTTAGGTGCATCAGTCATGGGAAATGTAGAATGACAGGGGAATGGGTCTGGGTGGATTACTCTGCGGAGGGTCAGTGTGGACTTGTTGGGCCAAATGGGCCTGTTTCCACACTGTATGGATTCTATGATATCCCAAGCTTCATTTCTAATGGCAAGCAATAAGTCAAAATACCCTGTATTTTTACCACAGGCTTTCAATAGTAGGATTCCTTGCATATCAGTTAATAACATACCATAATAATGTAGATCATTATTTCAAAAATACAACAATTGTATCAAGAAAATAATGAGTGCAACGAGCACAAGCCAGACCAATACCTAATATTTTAATGACAGCAAAACAAACAGTACAAAACAAAAAACACCATATCCGATTGTAAGTTTAAGAAATCAAACAGTTGAACATACATGACCAGATATTTCACTCCCAGTTTGGGTGCATAGAGGTAGAAGAGTTCCTGGCTCTGTTTACCCAACCTCGTGAAGTGACTGCCTAGGCATTGAATTTTTATTTCATGTGTGGCTTGTGAGGGGTTGGAGTAGAAGTTGGACGGGCAGCCCCATGGGGACTGAGGAAGCTGCTGCTTGTTGAGGCAATCTAGATTGGAAACCTACCTCTGGGATCCAACACTGTGTCCAGTCCTCACTATCTAACACGTTCCATCCAATATCAACCCATGCTCTACCCACACTCCCCCAACCCCAACAAGCCTCATGGCCCTCTATAGCCTCAATGCCAATGCATCAACTCCTGCCAATCTATGACACCACCCTTTGCCCACATAATAACCATTCCAATTCATCTAATTACCATGAAAAGACAACCTTAGGAGACATATCAAGATGTGATTCGCAAAGTTCCAAGTGTCCACTGCAGATTTCATTACATTGAAGACACTTACAAAAACGTACTGCGTGTACATTCCTTTAACTAAAGGAAACCTCATCACAGATATTTTATTCAAGAACGTAATCCCTTTGAACAAACAGCATTGACTTCATAGTCTCACGTCAATGCCTGAAATCACTTGTCAATCAAATTATGAAATGGCAGGCTCCTTAGTATGAAGATGGACAATTGTGAAATCAGTCATGCAGCTGTAATCCATTAATGGAAAATCTTAAGCTTAATAACAGAGTGAATTCAACACCACAAACAGTTTTCAAAGATTTAAAGATCAGGATTTCTAAATGCCACACCAGTTTGACAGATCCTCTTGACTGATCCCTTTGAAGGGTGCTACTGACAACTGAGAGAGTTAATTTTGACAGTTCCAATAAGCATGATAATAATAGGCAACTGCACTTCTCCTATAGATTAATACATACTTCAACACTCCCAAAGGGCATATTGACTCCCTCTTTCTCTGCACCTGATCTCCATCAAAGGTGTCCAGGGACTATATCCAAATGCGTACAGTACCTTGTGAAAGGTGTTCTGTGGGTATCAAAAGAAATGCTCAAAATTCACATCTGCTCTTACCAGGTCTTCTCTGCACTTTTTGGGTTTTGCGCACATGCAAGCCACACCCTGACCCTGATTGCCCCTGGAAAATCGGAAATGCCAAGTCCTGGGTGAGATGGGTGATTTCCAGTCTCATCCACCATTTTCACCACAGACCCAGGCCACAACATTAACACGGGCACAGGAATGATGAGCCAAATAACTTCTTTCCAAGTTGTGTTATTTCATGATCTTATGATGGTGGCCAAGAGACATAGAGGGCTCAAAGGCCCAAGACAAATGATTCCAGTTCCACTAACACACTTCATACCTATCCCCAATTCCTCTTGCCCCACCACTGATGGGTGCACAATCAACTGCTGTAGCCTTATGCTCTGGAACTTCCCTACAGAATGTATTCCACCTTTACTTTCCCACCAAAATGCTTCGAAAATCTACCTCTGTGCCTAAGCTTTAAATCACCTGCACTAACATCTAATGTGGCTTGGTGTTAAATTATGTTTGGTAGTATTTCTGTGAAATATCTTGAAAAGAAAACTTTATAGACTCCATATTCTATATAAATTCAAGTTGTGCTTAGCATTCTCTTTAGCGTTGCTGCTGAAACAGTAGCCATTTTCTGACAAACTTTAGCGTGCACAGGAGCAGAACAATAATTTAACTTGCTGTAAAATCAAGTTCGATACTGACTCAGGATTTATAATTTTGTAAATCACTTCTCAACATTGGCAAAAAGCAAAATAAGTTTCCAATCTTGCAGTTTTGCTCTAATAAACATCACTGGTATAATTAAAAAATAAAACATGAAAACTGAAGAGAAAAACACTGAACAAAATATCTTCAACATATTAGACACCACTAGCAATGCATAGGCCATCATTTGTGGCCTATCCTTGATTGGGCTTTCGGTGGACCTTCTAGTTACATGACTGTAGGTCTCGAATCACATGTAGGCCAGACTGTGTAACAATGGGATATTTCTTTCACGTCAATGAGGCAGATAGGTTTTTAATAAATATTTTCAGGGGCACAATTACAGAAACCAAGTTCGATATTCTGATTTATTCAGAACATAAGAAATAGGAGCAGTAGGAGGCCATCCGGGCCTTCGAGCCCTGATCTATCGTTCAATAAAATCATGGCTGATCTTTTTGTGGCCTCTGCTTCACTTACCCGCACACTTACCTTATCTCTTGATTCCTTCACTGTTCAAAAAATTATCTTAGCTTCAAAAATATTCAATGAGGAAGCCTCAGGTACTTCACTGGGCATGGAATTCCACAGCTTAACAACCCACTGGGTGAAGAAGTTTCTTCTCAATTCAGTGTTGAAACTTTATTGCTGGAACAGCACAGCAGGTCAGGCAGCATCCAGGGAACAGGAGATTCGACGTTTCGGGCACAGGCCCTTCTTCAGGAATCCTGAAGAAGGGCCTGTGCCCGAAACGTCGAATCTCCTGTTCCCTGGATGCTGCCTGACCTGCTGTGCTGTTCCAGCAATAAAGTTTCAACTTTGATCTCCAGCATCTGCAGACCTCACTTTCTCCTCTTCTCAATTCAGTGCTAAATTTGCTCCTCCTAATTTTGAGGCTATGCCCTCTTGTCCTAGTTTCATCCATCTACTTTTACCTTATTTGTTGCCTTCTTAATTTTATGTATTTCTATTAGATCCCCTCTCAGTCTTCTAAATTCCAATGAATATAGTCCCAGTCTACTCAGTCTCGCCTCATAAACCAACACCCTCAACTCTGGAATCAACCTCCGGAATCTCCTCTGCACACCCTCTAGTGCCAGTACATCTTTGATTTTAAATTTCAGTAGTTGCCATGGTAGGATTTGAACCACTGCCCCGACAACACTACTGTCAATAATTTTGGTCTCCTTACCATAGCAAATGCAACAAAGGCTTACTCAACCTGTGCCCAGAATGACACGATTGCCCTCTGACCAGAGAATGGATAAAATAGGCTAGTATTCTCCAGAGTTTTAAAGAATGATTGGTGATCTCACTGAAACCTACAATATACTGAAAGGAGTAGGCAGGGTAGATGCAGGTAAAAATAGTTCCTGTGGTTGGGGAGTTCAAAACCAGCAGGCACAACGTAAAAATGGAGAGTCACTGGACCTGAAATGCTGGCTTTGTTTTCTCTGCACAGATGCTGCCAGACCTGCTGAGGTTTTCCAGCAATGTTAAAAATGAGGGGGTTGTCACTTAGAGCTGAGATGAGGAGAATTTTTGTTAACTCAAAATTTTGTGAATCTTTGCAATTCTCTATCCCAGAGGGCTATGAAATCTCAGTCCTTGGGTATATTTAAAGTGGAGGTTGGTAAGATTTCCAATTACCAAGGGCATAAAAGATTATGGGGATAGTGTGGGTAACAGGCATGGAAGTATTTGATCAATGAAGATCATATCAAATGTCAGAGAAATATCGATGGGCTGAATGGCTTATTCCTGTTTCTATAGCAACATAGAAAATAGGTGGAGTAGACCATTTGGCCCTTCGAGCCCGCACCACCATTCAGTATGATGATGGCTGATCATGCAATTTCTGTATCCACTTCCACCTTCTCTCGCATATCTCTTGATCCCTTTAGCTTGAAAGGCCATGTTCAGCTCCCTCTTCAATATATCTAACAAACTGGCCCCACCAGCTTTCCGTGGCAGAGAATTCCATAGGTTCACAACTCAGCGAAGAAATTCTGCCTCATCTCATTTCTGAATGGCTTACCCCTTCCACTTACACTGTGACCCTTAGTTCTGGACTTCCCAAGTTTATGTTCCAATTGGACTCAACTCATGGATTGCGGCTGGAGTAATGGAACTACTACACCACCCCTTCCCTTCAATATCATTAATATTCATTTGATCAATAACATTTAAGCTTCAAAAACCATGGGATTTGTTGTTTTGCTCCATCCACAATTAATGTCCATCTAAGAGCTTTGAACAATGACAAAAAATATATTTTTATAATTGATGAACAAATTGTTGACCACCTTTTTCTCTGAGCAAAACAGACAAATGTCCAATTCTCATCATTATTTACTGTTAAACAGATACTATAGCAGGGATGTTGAATCTCTGAACAGGCAGTAAACTTTGCTGCATTTCCTTCAGTTCATCTAAATCAAAAAACACCTGCAATGATGCTTTTTTCAAACACCTTTCACACATCTGAAGAGCAATTTATCTGACTGAAATATGCACAAATGTATTTATACAGCTGTAGAATGTGAACACTTTATGCAAAGTTGATTGATATCAAACTCAAGAGTCCATTTTACAGATCATGACAGACTTTTGATGGAGAGACATATTTCAAAGTAAGGATGAAGTTGATGTGGCAGGAAATGATAAACAGAATTAATGATTCGAAGGACCTTACAGCAGTTCCAAAAGAATAGACATAAAATAAAAAAAGGACAAAGTCAACCTTTTTATTATAAAGTAGCAACACTGAACCGAGGAAAGAACATTGGTTCTTATATACCAAAACAAAACTCATTCATAACAAAATTGTGAACACCAAAATAAAAATGTTATTTATGCCACGTCGATAAAGGAGATAAACTAAAAATTAAGCTATCACATAGTCAGATCCAACACATGCTTATATGAAAGCCATTGTTCAATGTTTGAAGGAGAACAAGGAGACTATGGAGATCAGGACAGAGCGTAGAATCTGACAGACATTACGCTATTCAGACATTCTGAGATTTCCAATGTTACATCAGGCTGGTCTCACACAGTGAATAGATGTGAATAATAGAACATAGTAACAATACATCATCCAAATAGCTAAGTGTGCTATTGTAGTCAAAACATACCATCTGCTCTTGTTGGAGTGAAAAGAACCCAGTCATCTGGAACTGAAACAGAAGAGCACCACTCCATATACCTATTAATATCAACTATGTCCGATATGTAATAATGTTTTAATTTCAAAGTATTCAGCCATGCTCTGTAATATTTTTCATGATCAACAGATGTAGCTTATGAATGCTGTGTGTTAGCTTAGAAGAAAAGTTCACCAGCAAACCTATTCTCAATCATTCAGTCCTGTTGTTAAGAATTGTTGTGAAAAACCAGGCAGCCACAGTTGACTAAAAATAAGAAGCGTTTGGAAAAAGAAAATGTTTGTTAAAGGCCTTTAAAGTCTTTATTTCACACATGCACACATTTAACATTCCATTCCCTTTGAAATTAAAGCCAACAATCCTTTTGCCTTTCCTATTATTTCCTGACCATGAATGCTTGCTTCTCATGATTCATACACAGGGACACCCAAATTGCTTTGTATTTAGAGTCATAGAGATGTACAGCATGGAAACAGACCCTTCGGTCCAACCCGTCCATGAAGACCAGATATCCCAACCCAATATAGTCCCACCTGCCAGCACCCGGCCCATATCCCTCCAAACCATTCCTCTTCATATACCCATCCAAATGCCGCTTAAATGTTGCAATTGTACCAGCCTCCACCACTTCCTTGAAAGAGCTCCATATTTCAATTGTGCCCATCTCCTGCAGTTTCCTTCCCCAACCTATGCATCCTAAATTTTACCTAATTGCATCATAATTGCCTTTCTGCCAGCAATAACTCTTGCCTTGTGTTATGTACCTATCCCTTTACATCACTAAAGCAAACTAGAGGACACAGCTTAAAAATACAGGGTAGACCATTTAGGGCAGAGATGACGAGAAACTTCTTCACCCAGAGAGTGGTGGCTGTGTGGAATGCTCTGCCCCAGAGGGCAGTAGAGGCCCAGTCTCTGGATTCATTTAAGAAAGAGTTGGATAGAGCACTCAAAGATAGTGGAATCAAGGGTTATGGAGATAAGGCAGGAACAGGATACTGATTAGGAATGATCAGCCATGATCATGTTGAATGGCGGTGCAGGCTCGAAGGGCTGAATGGCCTACTCCTGCACCTATTGTCTATTGTCTATTATCAAACATAAGCGAATTGTGGTCACTGTCACCAAAGTGCTCACATACCTCGAAATCTAACACCTGGTCAGGTTCATTACCCAGTACCAAATCCAATATGGCCTCACTCCATGTTGGCTTGTCTACATACTGTGTCAGGAAACCATCTTGCACACATTGAACAAAAACTGACCCATCTAAAGTACTCGCACTGTAGTAGTTACAGACAATATTTCTAAAGTTAAAGTCCCCCATTATGACTAACATGTCACTCTCACTCCTATCCAGAATTATCTTTGCTATCCTTTCCTCCAGATCTCTGGAACTATTCAGAGGCCTATAGAAAACTCCCAACAGGGTGACCTCTCCTTTACTGTTTCTAATCTCAGCCCATATTACCTCAATAGACGAGTCCTCAAACGACCTTTCTGCCACCATAATACTGTCCTTGACTAACAATGCCATATCCCCACCTCTTTTTCCATCTTCTCTGTTCTTATTGAAACATCTAAATCACAGAACCTGCAACAACCATTCCTGTCCCTACTCTATCCATATCTCCAAAATGGCCACAACATCAAATTCCCAAGTATCAACCCATGCTGCAAGTTCACCCATCTTATTCCGGATGCTCCTGGTATTGAAGTAGACACATTTCAAACCACCTTCCTGCTTGCCAGTGAACTCTTGCGACCTTGAAACCTCATTTCTGACCTCACTACTCTCAACCTCCTGGACACTGGAACTACAATTTAGGTTCCCATCCCCCTGCTGAATTAGTTTAAACCCTCACAAAGAGCATTAGCAAATATCCCCCAGGATATTGGTACCCCTCTGATTCAGGTGTTGACCATACTGTTTGTAGAGGTCCAACCTACTCCAGAATGAGCCCCAATTATCTGGGAATTTGAAACCTTCCCTCCTGCACCATCTCTGTATCCACATGTTCAACTCCTCTCTCTCCCTATTCCTCGCCTCGCTAGCACGTGCATGGGCAACAAACCAGAGATAACAATTCTGTTTGTTCTGGCACTAAGCTCCCTGAATTTCTGCCTTTAATCCCCATCCCTTTTCCTATCTATGTTGTTCATGCCTATTTGGACCATGACTTGGGGCAGCTCCCCTTTCCCTTCATGGATACTGAAAACACAATCCGAGACAACACAAACCCTAGCACCTGGGAGGCAACACTCCGACCGTGAGTCTCTCTCGTTCTCACAGAACTCCTATCTATCCCCCTAACTGTGGAGTCCCCAGTGACTAATGTTCTACTCCTCTCCCTCCTTCCCTTCTGAGTAACAGGCACAGATTCCGTGCCAGAGACCTGAACCCAATAGCTTACTCTGGTAAGCCTCCCCCCCCAACAGTATACAAAACAGTATACTTGTTATTGAGGGGAATGGCCACAGGGGTGCCCTGCACTGCCTGCCGGTTCCCTTTCTGTCCTCCCTACTGTAACCCATCTGCCTTTTTCTTTTACCTGAGGTGTGACTACCTCCCTGTAACTCCTCTCAATGATCCTCTCCGCCTTCTGAATGATCGGAAGCTCATCCAGCTCCAGCTCCAGTTCCCTAACGCGGTTTTCGAGGAGCTGGAGTTGGGTGCACTTCCCGCAGATGTACTCAGCAGGGACACTAGTGGTGACCCTTACCTCCTACATTCTGCTGGAGGAACATTCAACTGCCCTAACCGCCATTCCCACTATTTTAAATTCCCAGAGAGACTGGAGAAAAATAAAGAATAAAAACAAAACTAGTTACCTTACCAATCCAGCACATGGAAACTTCTTTTCTGTTTAGAGGAGGAGGATGAGTGGGATACATTACTTAAGTAGTGCTTCAGGTAACACAACCACCCAAATATATTACTTCACTACTACTTCACAAATTGTGGATCACAAATCTTCAGAACACTGTCAGGGCCCACAGCCTTTGCAGTATCCACTGTGTTCAACTGTATCTTAATATTGCGTGGAGTGAATTGTATTAGCTGAAGACAGGCATCTATAGTGCTGGGGGTTCCTCTGGAGGAGGATGAGATGGATCACCCACTCAGCACCTCTGGCTGAAGATTTTTGTGAATCCTTCAACGTTATTTTTTGCATCAAATTACTGGGCACTTCCATTGTTGAGGATGAGGATGAGGATGAGGATATTTGATTTGATTTGACTTATTATTGTCACATATACCTAAGCACAGTTATGTTTTGTATGCAGTGCAGGCAGATCATAACATACAAAGATCATAGGGTGATTGAACAGAGCGAGGAATACAAAATTATGCTTGTGTTGCAGCTTTCTGTATCCTTTCTGTATTTAAATAATATTCAGCTGTTCTATTCTTCCTGCCCAGAGCATAGCTTCACATATTCCAAAATGAGATTCCATCTGTCAAGTTTTTGCCCAATCATTCAACCTGGCTATATCCCTGTACAGGGTGTCTCCTCCTAACCATTTTGTCTTCCCAACTATTTTTGGGTCTTTCATAAACTTAGCAACAGTGCATTCACTTTCATCATCCAAGTCATTATTATATATTGTAAATAACTGGCCCTAGCACTGATCCGTGGTACTCCACAAGGAAGTCACCCCAAAAATACCCGTTTAATCCAATTCTCTTTCCATCAGTTAGCCAATCCTCTTTCTTTGCTAATGTCCCACTTCCAGCACCACGGTTTTTGTTTTATTAAGCAGCCTTACGTGCTGTACCTTATCAGCTGCCTTTTGGAAATCCTGTTGTATTACATTTACTGGTTCACCTTTATGTATCCTGCTTCTTACCACCTTGAAAAATTCTTCTCAGTTTGACAAGCATAACTTCCCTTTCATGAAGCCATGTTGATTCAGACTGATTATATCATGTACACTGTATTTCTAAATGCTTCTCAATGACTGATATTAAGCTTACTGACCCACTGTTACTTTTTATTGTCTTACTTCCTTTCTGAATAAGGATGGAAAGTGGCATATTTCCAATCCTCCTGGACTCTTTCAGAACATAAGGTTTCTGAAAGACTATTACAACTGTACCCATTATCATTGTAACAGCTTCCTTGAAAATCCTAGGATGTAAACCATTAGGTCAAGGGGACTTAGAGGTCTTTTGACCCATCAGTTTCTTTAGCATTTTCACTTTACTGATAGTTATCATGTTTATTTTCTCCCACCCCTTTAGTCACTTAATCATTAGTATTTTTGAAAGGCTACCTGTATCCTCTACTGTGAATATTGATGTAAAGTATTTATTCTTGGTTCCCCATGATCTTCCGAGCCTCATTCTCCAAGATGTCTACTTCGACTTTGGTTTTTGCCCGAAACGTTGATTCTCCTGCTCCTCAGATGCTGCCTGACCTGCTGTGCTTTTCCAGCATCACACTCATCTAATCTCTAGCATCTGCAGTTCTCACGTTCGCCTATCATTTTTTATCAACCTGCCTCATTAATCAGTACAAAATAGCCTGGGCCCTGGTGAAAATGACAGGCTGGGAAGGCCAATGAAGGCAATGAAGTACTGAAGAGGTTTCACCATGGCCAGATGCGAGGCAATTTCTCACAGCACTCCTCTTGAAACCGGGCCGAGTTTGCCAACTTTTTGGTCGGCACGTGACCCATTTTGTACTTCATTCTCTACACCACTGGGACAGCTTATATTGTTCTACCTGGTGTCTCTGAAGGAGAGTAACAAGAGCCACAACTGGACCAGAAGCAGATCCAAAAGAATGAACATAAAATAAAAAAAGGACAAAGTGAACCTTATTACGATAAAGTAGCAACACTGAACCTAGGAAAGAACTATCTTCAATCACCTCCGTCTCAGTCACAATTACGACTCCACAGAGCAGCAAGGAATGGGTGTGGGGGTGGTTAGTCTTCGGAGAGTCAATTTTGACTTCTCTTGCATCCAAGGGGCAGACAGACACCATCCCTCGAAGTTTCCTTTCCTGCCACTGGTACCAGTCATAACCTTCTGTTTCTCTCATTATAGAAGGAGGGAGCACAGAGAATCATACAAGGCCTTCACACAGAGGATCAGCTCTCTAGATATGTCTAAGCACTAGTACCTCCAGAAGCTCAGGTTTTTAATTCACATCATTTGAGAAAACATACTCTCTCTTTGAACAAGTCTTCGTTGAATGGACTAGATAGGCACACAATATCGTTGGATGTCAACATACCTATCAATACAGGACTCCTGTGAAGCGCTTCTGTGGTGTTTCCTCCGGCATTTATAGTGGCCACTATAAATTGCCACTATAAATGCCGGAGGAAACACCACAGAAGCGCTTCACAGGAGGCTCCCAAGCACTGAGGATGTCACCTAGACAGGGGACGAAACGTTTGCAACAAAAACTTCCAGCTCGGCGAACAGAACCACAGCAACAAGCACCCGAGCTACAAATCTTCTCACAAACTTTGAATACCTATCAATATAGGACTCCATCTCTTCCACTACATTCCACCCCAACCCCAGGCCAATATCTCTGCTACCGCCCCTTGTTGAGAGTTCTACCACCTCTTGCCACTGAGTGTCGGCAACTCCCCACGTTGAGAGCTCCCTCCTTCTATAATGAGAGAAACAGAAGGTTATGACTGGTACCAGTGGCTGGTGCAGGCAGCAGGAAAGGAAACTTCGAGGGATGGTGTCTGTCTGCCCCTTTGATGCAAGAGAAGTCAAAATTGACTCTCCGAAGACTAACCACCCCCACACCCATTCCCCTACTCTATTACTCTACATTTATCCCTGACTAATGCACCTAACCTACACATTCCTGAACACAATGGGCAATTTAACATGACCAATTCACCTAACCTGTACATTTTTGGATTGTGGGAGGAAACCGGAGCACCTGGAGGAAAACCAAGCAGACATGGGGAGAATGTGCAAACTCCGCACAGATAGTAGCCCGAGGCTGGAATCAAACCTATAGTCCCTGGTGCTGTGAGGTAACAGTGCTAACCAAAGAGCCACCGTGCTGTCACAATACTACCAACTCCCCGGGTGTCAAAGTTGTCCTCTTCCTTCCAGTCCTGAGGGCCAGTGTCTCAAAAAGGTCACTTCATTGCAGACCCTCAGATCCCACAGCAGAACTTCAGGTTACAGAGTGTTAGGGCAGGGAGCAACCACCTCTGGTTTGCTCTCTGCCCCGTGCTTGCCTCAAAAAAATTCACGTGCAATTGAGCTAATTTTAGCCAATGCTAAGGTTTCTTTAATTAGAAATCCACGTTCTGACAAATCCAGGGCATCAGCTTATCTGTCCTCCCCGAGGAGCTCAGAGGTGAGATGGTTCATTCTGCGGCTCTAGTTAAGGAACCTTTGCAAATCCTGCCGCAGGTCCAAAGCTTCTTACCCGCTCGGGGTTCTAACCTTTTAAGAGGAACTAAGTCCAAAGAGTTCTGGCCACTACAGTCGGGATTAACTCATGTCCCACATTTAAGAAGCAGTCACAAAGCAGACCAAAGGATTTTCAAAGATTTCAAGTTTAGAAAAACAAAATCAATTCACTCTATATTTATCAGGCCATCATTTAACTCATCTGTTTGGAACACAGTTTGCAGTGACCAGATGCCTGCAAACAAAATAGAGTGAAGATAAATTTAATTGACGGCAACAAAGTGGGGCAATAATAAGAGCGGCCACAATACTGCACTTTAGTCAGCAAGTTAAACATGTGAAAGGAAGAGGCTTTATGGCGCTATTCCATCTGGCTAGTGAGAGTCAAAGATGAACAGTGGCCCATTTCCATAATCATTTGCTGCTTCCTTCTTTCTGAGCTGTCAATAAAATAGAGCTTTCATAGCGCAAAGATGGTCATGTGACAATCCCCCGCAGAGATCTCCAGCCTCAGCAACGCTATCATAAAGCTGCAACTAGATTCACAAATTATATTAGCTGCCCACTCATTTTATTACATGTGACTCAGACCAGGAATTGGGCATTTCAAAGTTCAAAGGGTGTGAAGAAGCTGATGCAGTCACAGATTGGGATGAACTGCAGGAACAATGAACCCGGCCTGCTGCTGTTCCTTTGTCTTCACAAGCCGCTTGCGGAATGAAATTTTCTCCGCAGACTCATGGGAAGAGCACTGCTGCAGGAGCCAATTTGAATAACACATTTGCATTTCTATCGCTTCGCTTCAGTAACCCATGCCTTTGTTTCCCTGGCACAGAGCAATAAACCTGCAATTTCTTTGCACCATAGTTCAGTGCTGTTGGGTTCAAAACAAAACAATTTCCTTGAAGCAGTCCCTGTTTTGTTTGAACAAATAAAACTCTTTTAAACAACTTTTCCCCCTGGTTTTAACACTGTGCACAAAATATGAGATTCTTGAAATGTCACTTTTATCCATTGCTTATGAATATAATTATTATTGTCTCGAGGTTTAGTTGGATATGGACACATTATAGCTTATTTACTCATTTTGAATGCTTGTTTGTAGATAATTTGTAAAGGAAGCCTGTTTAAGATTTCATAATTCCAGTTAGCTTTATAAGTCTTTTAATACAATGGCATCATGCAGTTAGGTTTGCATAACTTACATGTTTATTTTGTTCTTATTCATTTTTGAACAGAGAGAATTTAATCTAAAGTCACTGAAACATCATTAATTGTGTTTATTTATGCCTTTGTATTCTATCTGCTTCACTCATGGTGACTGATGTGAAAGACTGTGGTCATTTATTTAGCCCACATACTTCAAGACCAGTTACATGAGTTGAGTGTATAAACCACGTCCAGGCCACACAAAGACATTATGTGAACAGCGAAGGAACCAGGATTCATGGTCAACGCGTCGGACCAATGCCAAGGAGCACTCGGAGCAGCAGCATGGATAACCATACAGAAGCCAATGCAATAAAGAGCTGTGTTACATGGGCCATGTTAGTACCCTAGACAATGCTGAACAGAAAGAACACTAACATTCGACATGTACAATTTTAAACCGTCTGAGAACACCGAACTGATTTACTATCTTGAAATTCACTTCTGCATTAATGACCAATGGAACCACTCCTTATTGATCATAAAATCCAGATGCTACACATTTTACATCAACTTTCCATTTGATGGAGAGGTTCAGTACTTATTGGAAAGGGGCAGTGCTATATTACCAGCATTTCATGATTATAAGACTAGATTCATGTGCAAATGGCAAAGTACAATTTTGATACCACATCATTAATTAAAATCTAGTTCTACAATGTTGATAAAACTGAATGCACCAATGCACGGAGGTAAAAAATACGATTGGAGATTCAGAGTCATTAAGGAAGGCAAAGATAAACAAGGTCAATGGAAGTGTCAAAGTCAATAATCTGAGACCAAACCGTGTGTTAAAAATTCAGGGAGTCAACTTTCAACATAAGGTTTTTGGATGGTGGAAATCCACATTCTCCCAACAGCTCGCTGGTCTCAGAGATTCCCAACTGTAGACAGTTCCCACCAACTTGGCCCCAAAAACAGCAGAAAAGGAGCAGTCAAGTAGATGTCTTCTTGCATTTTTGTTTCAAATTATGTGAAATTGTGGACTTCTACCACAGTAGAAAATGGTTTCTTTTTCTAAACCTGGCAGAATATCCTATCCTGGGCTGGTTTTGACATCTGCACTGCCTAATTCTTAGCTTGCTTCAGGGGGAAGATTCAGATAGATCCAGGAAAAAGCAAGTCCATCCTGGACTTTCTTTTGTTGAGCAGGGCAGTGGTGTGGAGGACACAGTATCGTCTAGTATTTTCTTATTGAAGTGACCACTACCTTTACACGTATGAAATCACGCACCTGAAGTTGTGATAACCTATTTTGTATAGCTCATGTGGTCTATTGAGACACAAGGGATGATGCAACAGTCTTTCAGTGACTGAATGTCAAACAAGTGGCCGAACAACAGCTTAGGGTGTAGACTGAATGTAACGGGTGGTAGATGTGCACCAGTGAAACTGGCCCCAAGTCAAGGGTGGCAAGAGAACAAGAGAAGGATGGTTAAAATCAGTCACCCTGCAAAACAATCTAACTAACAACTAACTTTGCAATTGTTTTATTCCTGTGAAGTTGCAAACTTGCAACTCGTAATAAAATTCAACAGCTGCAAACTTGCAAAGATATTAAAGTTTCCCCAAGATATTATTGATCAAACAGATATTAAACAAATCTGATTTATACATAGAGTCACAGAGCACGGAAACAGACCCTTTGATCCAATCAACCCATGCTGAACATAATCCCAAACTGAACGACCCCCACCTGCCGGCTCCTGGCCCACATCCTTCCAAACCTTTCCTACTTGTGTACTTATCCAAATGACTTTTACAGGTTTGGAGGGATATGGGCCAGGTGCTGGCAGGTGAGACTAGATTGAGTTGGGATATCTGGTCGGCATGGACAAGTTGGACCACAGGATCTGTTTCGGTGCTGTACATCTCTATGACTCTATAACTTTGTAAATGTACCCACTCCCTCCGCTTCCTCAGGAATTTCTTTGCACATGCACACCACCCTGTGTAAAAAAAAACTTGCCCCTCATGTCTTTTCAAAATCTCTCTCCTCTCATCTTAAAGATCTTGAAATCCCCATTCTAGGGAAAAAAAAACACTAACCACTAACCCTATCTACACCCCTCTTGATGACTGCATTCTTGGTAACTATATGAAGACATCAGAACATTTGTATTTATATTCATTCCCACTAATTTAAGTGACTTGAAAAAAAACTCTTTTCAATAAATAAAACATGGACGACCACTTTAGCGCTCTTCATATTCTGTGCAACAGCCATGAAACAATGGATAACTTGCAGCTGAAAACAGAATAACATTTAATCTCCAAAGGACTATGACCTTGGGTATTTTTATAACTTCAAATAAAGAATAAAATAGTGCTTAGCTGTGTGAATTACATCAACTGTCACTGTGAAGAGCGCCCAGACTCTTTCTAGAATTAATTACAATAAATCATACTGCACCACAGGAAGATGTCGACAATATGTCCACTTCTTACTGATTTTTCTTTTAATGGTCCAGTTATAAAACTGTTGCACTGTGCCTGTATTCAATTCTTTTATCAATTCATCCATCAATATGGATTCCAATTACAGCTTTACTGATGTCTGACCTAACTGTATCCAAAACAATTATTGCTACGATAAGACATCAATTCACTTGCTCCCTTCCGAAGTCATGGTGCAATATTGATTATACTATCAAGATCCCCATCACCGGTGAATGACATGTTATGACCAGATTAGCATAATATAGAGAGAGGAAGGTGATCAATTGTGTAAGGTAAAGTCACCATAGACTTAACAGACCACAGGGCTGCTCTCTCATTGGGGAGGGACCACTAGTGGTGATTTAACCTGAGAGTCACCATGCCATAGGTGAGGGGAGAGGTTGAGAAGGAAAGCCCTTCACAGTAACCTCAGCTGGTGTGGGAACTGAATGCACGCTACTGGCATCTCTCTGTATTGCCATTCAGCCAACTGAGCTAACCGTGCACCCCACCCCACCCCCCATTATGCGTTCATTGTTTATTGTGTAACTTAACCTTCATCCCCACTTACAGTAATAAGTCAACTTTTATCAACATCTAAAATAAAATACTTGTAAGTGATAAATGAATGCAAACTTGAAATATAACATTATTCAATAACATAAAACACATTAAATTATGACCTTCAATGTATTTTGGAGGCATCATTGAACAAAATACCAGAAATAATCAGTCCATGTTTATTGCAGAATTATCTGCAACAGTTACTTATTGCCAACTTGTCCTATGCCATAATTGTAATCACGGTTACCATTCCTGTTCCTACATCAAGATATGAAGTGCAGAGAAAAGGCTTCTTCATAAGACAGAAGCCCATAGAACTAAGCAGTGACTACAGACACAAAATTGCAAGAGATTGCAATTAACTTTTCACAGAGTTGGGAGATGATTTGCAATCATTTATAAAGAATACGGATGACTTGGGCACATTGAGAGAGAAAGAGATTATAACTTAAAAGCCTGAACTGTTGCTACACCAAAGGTGACCACTGGCCATGGCAAAAATGCCATTAATGTTATTAATGTTTAATAATAGACATTATTTGTGTTTTAATTTTTAACCCTTCAAAATATTGGCGTCTCTAGGCAGGATTTCCGGCCAACCCCACTTCAAGTGGCGCAAATTACACCAAATCTGGAAATGGATAAGATAGTGAGGAAGGCGTTTGGTATGCTTGGCTTTTTTGGTCAGTGCATTCAATAGAGGAGTTAGCAGGTCATGTTGCAGCTGCACAGGACAATGGTTGGGCCACGTTTGGAATACTGCATGCAATCTGGTCTCCCTGCTAGAAAAAGGCTGGTGTGAAACTTTGCAAAGGTTCAGAAAAAATTACAAAGATGTTGGAGGTTTTGAGCTATAGGGAGAGGCTGAGTAAGCTGGGGCTGTTTTCCCTGGAGTGTCAGAGACTGAGGGGTGACCTTATAGATGTTTATAAAATTATGAGGGGCATGGATAGGGTAAATGGTTAAGGTCTTTTCCCTGGGATGGAGGAGTCCAAACCTAAAGGGCATATGTTTAAGGTGTGAGAGTCAAGGCTTAAAAGGGACCTAAGAGGCAACTTTTTCACAGAGGGTGGTGCGTGTATGAAATGAGCTGCCAGAGGAAGTGGTGGAGGCTGGTACAACTACAGCATTTAAAAGGCATCTGGATGGGTTTATAAATAGGAAGGATTTAGAGAGGTATGGGCCAAATGCTGTCAAATGGGACTGGATTTGTTTAGGATATCTGATCAGCATGGACGAGTTGGACCGAAGTGTCTGTTTCCATGCTGTATACCTCTATGACTCTAAGTGTGGTTGGCCATTTTAAATATGAGGCTTGCAAAGCTAAGACTTATCTCACTCTTTGCACCTGACTTTGGAACAAAAATCAGGGCCAGAGTTTTTAAAATTGCTGGTTAGATATCATCTGGAATATGGTGAACAAAGACCATCAGAAAGAAACAAAGAAGGTCCATCAGGATGTTACCAGCAATTAATGTATACAAATATAAGAGATTGGAACATTTGATTATTGTCCTTCGAACAGAAACGTTTGTGGTGATCTTATAATAGCATTCAAGGATGGGAAAAAGAAAACAGATAAACTATTCCCTCTAGCTCATGGGTCAATAACTCTAAGGTCATAGACTCTCAATTATTTTCAAAACATATCAATGAGAATTTGAGAAAATCTTTTCATTCGATTGTCAGGATGTGAAACAATCTACCCAAAAAAAACTGTTGTAGAAGGCAATTCAATAACAACATGAAAGGTGTTGGGACATATATTTTAGAATGTGGAAATCTGGACAAAAGGCTGTAAGTCAGAACAAAACATTCTTTTGTGAAATGCCAGTACAGGTTGTTCACATGAGTCTTCCACCTGTAACTTCAGGTAGACCCATCAGAATACTGACAATCCTCTCTCAAATTAATATGAGGCACGTGAACAATATGTAGACTCTGGAGTTGGATTGAGGGCCATTCTATTGTAAAGTGCATGCTCCATTTTACGGTGCCAGAACAAACTTCCATACAAACAAAAATTTAAAATCTTTCAATGTAATAGCATTTTAACACTTACTTGATACTACACTAAAATTCAAAAGGAATAAATCTGGGTTTGGAAGTGCTTAAATGCAACCATTAAAAAAGTATCAATGTGAAAAAAAAGGTTTCATTCTTCCCAACATTCAGCACAATGTGGGATAACTAAACCTTGAGTCCAAAATAGTTCAACGGTGCATGCATCAGTGAGGGATAGAAACATGTACTATAATCACTCCAAGCAGCTGAAATGTCAAGAACTAACAAATAATAACTGGAGCTGGATTTTCCACAAAGTGGAAACAGTGAGGGGTATCCCTAAAAAGAAATCTGGGATACAAAGTAGCTTCCCATTCTGCCCTTGATCCATACTATAGTAAACACAGGGAAGCTCTAAAGCTGAACTTGTTTTTTCATGAGATCACTGGTCAACAACCCTTACCAAGTCCTACACAGCTGGCTTCAAGGTAGCACAGAATCAGCTATAGAAAGTCTGACAATAAGTATTTCTTTTATTGTTCTCATTAAGGTTTTGACCCGGATTAGTTCTTTGATATCACAAGCTCTTCAGAATATTTGCCAATGTAGACATTCCATGCAGATGAGAAAAGACATTGTGGAGTGAAATGGTTTATACAGGCTCATTAACAAAGCCAAGAACAGTCTTAATCTTAGTCAGTATCCAATGTGTGCAGTGTCCAGAAACAGTTACAGTCACATAGCAGTGAATGAAAATGCTGATGGTTCTACATCAAAGACTGCAAGGTTAATGATTTCACGCCAAGTGATACACAGCTCAGTCAAGCTGACTCAGTGTACACTGGGAAATGCACCTGGAATCCTGGACTGCTCTGTACCAGCGTCATTGCTGGTGGCCAAAAATGGCTTACTGCTGTATTTTCATTGTACTGTTTCAGCAGTAAATCTCTTCACTGTTACATGTGGTTTCCTATGGCATACTTAAGACTCCATTACATTTTGGCAAATAGCTAACCAAGTGTGTAACTCACACACCCTGTCCACTTTCAGCAGACAGTTCAATTCGAGTCAATTAGCTAAGGCTTTATATAATCAGATCTGCTGCTAACTCATACCTCTGACAAAACAGCAACATAATTATAACTAGTTTTTAATATGGTGCACACATATTTGTACTGCCAGCATCATTCCAGGCAAACTATTCACCAGATGATCCAGAAAAAGGAAACCATAAGTTCATAATTAGATTCAAAGTCCTGAGCATGAACAAGTGATTGTCAGAATCCACAGAATTAACACTGGTCTCCACCCTTTCTCCCATCCACCCATCCACACCCCACACCCCTACAATTTACAATCCTACCAACTGGCTTGCTCTCGAGGTTATCAGTCCCTAATCTGCCAGATGTTCTGCCCCTGATGCTCTTCAGTCTGAGGGGCAAGCCTCTTACAGTTTTGGTTCCAAGAAAATGGCATGTTTTACCAGTATCATCAGGTTTTAAGGGGAAAAAAAGTGGCAAATTACAATTGAATGCAAACAGTATTTAATCAGAAATCTCTCTCTCTCCTGTTTAGTGCTAAAAATACTGCTGCAGATCTGTTCATAGTTTACAACCCTGATGAAATTATTTTATTATCCTATAACTGCTTACGTCTATAATCATGCTTTGGAAAATTATGGATTTTGATAATGTTGTCTCTGAGTAGATCTGTACTTCAACTCTTAAAATATAATACAAAAATCAAATAAGTTACTTGACAGAATATACTAAAACAAACTAACTGACAGTACCAGTGCATTTTAAATTTAGTTTCTGATTTCAGGAAATTAACTGCCACTTAGATCATATACTATCATCACTCCCTATCAATCCCATTATATTATAAAGATAGTTCACCTGTAACTTTGCTCACTGCGCTGGTTATGAAGGGATTGGAAACTGCAATTTTTAATTCATTTGTGGGATGTGGGCATCGCTGGCTGGCCAGTGTTTATTGTCTACTCCGAGTTGCCCTTGAGAAGGTGATAGTGAACAGCCGTCTTGAACCACTCCAGTCCACGTGCTATGGGTTGACCCAAAATACCCTTGGGGGGGATATTCCAGGATTTTGACAGTGACAACAAAAACAAAAGAAGGGTGGTATTTTTCCTTGTCAGGATGATGAGTGGCTTGGAGAGGAACTTGCAGGTAGTGGTGTTCCCAAGTATCTAAAGCCCTTGTCCTTCTAGATGGAAGTGGTCATGGGTCTGGAAGGTGCTGTCTGAGGATCTTTAGTGAATTTCTGCATGGTGACTCTTGTAGATAGAAAACACTGCTGCTATGAAGCATCAGTGGTGGAGGGAGTGCATGTTTGTGGATGTGGTGCTAATCAAAGGGCTGTTCTGTCTTGTATACTGTCAACCTTCTTGAAGGTTAAAAGTCACACAACACCAGGTTATAGTCCAACAGGTTTATTTGGAAGCATTAGCTTTCGGAGTGCTGTTCCTTCATCAGGTGGTTTTCATCCAGGCAAGTGGGGAGTATTCCATTACACTCCTGATTTGTGCCTTGTAGATAATGGATCAGCTTTGGGGAGTCCGGAGGTGAGTTACTTGCCACAGTATTCTTAGCCTTGAACCTGCTGTTGTAGCCAGTGTGTGTTTATGTGGTGAATCCAGTTAGGTCTCTGGTAAATGGAAGCTCTAAGAATGTTGATAGAGGGGTAATTCAGTGATGGCAACACCATTGAATGTCAAGGGGCGGTGGTAATTGGATGATGTCAGATTGGTTTGAGTGGGGACGGGGTTGGGGGGTAGGTGCAAAACAGCTTAGGATCTTACAAAGTTGCTGTATCCTGGGACTCTCCGTAGTCTTAGCAGCAATGTACATCTCTTCCCAATCTAATTTTACCTTATCACAAACAATGCAATAAATTATGCAGTTTTTTCAAAAAGACACCAGCTTCTTTACAGTTAAGATTCATTAAGCAGCAGGAAACCATGCCTGCCACAGGTTGGTAGTGGCTGACATCCTAAAACATTCATCAAGCACAGATCAAGTTTACTTTGAAATAACATCAGTTACAGATAACAGTAACAAAACCATGGCAAATAAAAAATAAAATTATCAACACAACATTACTTCTCTCAATGATACCTTGTAACCCAAGGCCAACTTTTCTAGAGTTTTATCCTATTATTTATAATCTAATTTCATTCCCATATATCAAATCCCTAATAATCTAATTTGGCCAATATTCATCTGTGCTTAAAGCAGCAGCAAGCTATTCATGTCCCCCAGACTTATAAACTGCTGCCAGTCTTGTATTATTCCACACAGAATTTTAATGGAGACTAACATTTGAGAAAATACTTAATTCATTTTTTTTTCAAATGCAACTGAAAGAGTTTGATGCTACAACTGTATGTCTCAGGGCAAGATTAACACTGCTATTTGAAACACTGCAAGATGCCCAGTTCATACACAGATAACATACATCAGAGGGAGGCTGGGTTTCATTTCACATAATTTTAAGGTTTGCATCTTCTTTTAATTTGTGGATTTGTAGGATAATTAAAATCAAATAAAATTGTTAAGTGATATAATGCCAAGAAGTGGTGGGGCTTAACATTACAACTTAGCTTCTTGTTTTCTGCTGATGTGCAGGATGAGAGGTGCTGGTTTTGTGTTGGTGCTTATGCAGTTTTTTTTGTCAATAAAATACACTGTACAATGAGGATCACATGACTTGCTATGTACTTTAATGGTAAACAAATTACCATCAGGTGTTTTGTAGAAATTAGCTCATTTCTGTGAGCCTTGTTGACAGTAACACCTATTGTGCCATAATGAATCATTAAGCGCAGTATGTGTGACTAAAGGCCTATAAACGATCTTGAGCTCTCCTACACAATTTGAGGAGAAAGAAGCATGAATAGAATCAACAAAGAGCCATAGAATCTCTACACTGTGGTAACAGGCCTTTGGCCCAACAAGTCCACATCGACCCTCTGAAGAGTATCTCTTCCAGACCCATTGCCCTACCCTATTACTGTACATTTCCCCTGACTAATGCACGAAACCTACACACCCGTGAACACTATGGGTAACTTAGCATGTGATTTAGCCAATTCAACTAACCTGCACATCTTTGGATTGTGGGAAGAAATCCACGCAGACACAGGGAGAACATGCACACAGACAAGTCGCCCAAGGCTGGAATTGAACCCAGGTCCCTGATGCTGAGAGGTTGCAGTGCAAACTACTGAGCCACTATGCCGCCCCATGGGTCAATGACAAATACATTACTTTTATTGCATAGTTTGCTTCTTGCATCAAACCTGGTTAAATCCAATAATAATATTTAATATTGTATTTTGAACTTCCTTTGTATCAGATCGAACATCTCATGGTAATAAAGAATACCACACTGTACATTCTCAAGATGAATCTGTGCTATTACCCAGTAAATTGCATAAAATATCAACCAAAAATATATTGCCCCATGTGATCAAAAAAGACATAGGCGTAACTGTTTTTCATAAAGTCTGGAAAATAGAAATACTATGTTAAGAAATGCATGACTGTAATCAAATATAACTGAAGGTTGCCAAATGCATCATAAAGTAAAACGAACCTCATTATTTTGTAACCTATATCTAACACTGTCAAATGTATTTGACTGCAAATGATATAAGGAAGCTAATAAGATCCTGGCACTTGTTTTACTGACCTTGCAGTTGTATTATAAGCAGCTATATCATTGCAGCTCGTCAACTACACACAATAGTGTTCTACTGAGCTAAGGATTTTACAGAAATCCTCAAGAGGCCTGTAGAGTTCTTTTTATTAGTGGTTTTAAACATTGAATGCAGTTCTGTCGACTTTACAGTGAATTCATCAAAGTCAGTTACATATCTACCCTCTTTGCTCATTATGTAGTCAACACTGCTGATCAGAATCATGACTTGATGCGGTCAACAAATCTGCAGTCACCAGTCAGCAGCAATATTGGCTGGTTTAGGGCTTTCCATTTGGAGGACTCCCACTGCAGCTTCATGATATGGTTTAAACTATAATGGTTTCCAGATCTGAACCATTGACCTGCTGACTAATTCTAACCATATGGTGAAAAACTGAATAGAACAGCCAACTGACTAGTCCTAGACTAGTTGTGGGCGGCACGGTGGCACAGTGATTAGCACTGCTGCCTCACAGCACCAGAGACCCGGGTTCAATTCCCGCCTCAGACTGTGTGGAGTTTGCACGTTCTCCCCGTGTCTGCGTGGGTTTCCTCCGGGTGCTCCGGTTTCCTCCCACAGTCCAAAGATGTGCAGGGTCAGGTGAATTGGCCATACTAAATTGCCCGTAGTGTTAGGTAACGAGTAAATGTAGGGGTATGGGTGGGTTTCGCTTCGGCGGGTCGGTGTGGACTTGTTGGGCCGAAGGGCCTGTTTCCACACTGTAATCTAATCTAATCTAATCTAGACAGAGGATAAACATGAAGAATACCAAAATTTCAGCACCACTGGGAATTTGTAAAATTCGATGATGATTCATTGTTTATTAGCGACTACAGACGTCAGCTGTAGGAAACATTATCAATTATGAAGATGAACAGAAATCACCTTAATTTTGTAAATTTTAGAATTTTGCTCCAATTTACATTTATATAAATCAAATACACCACCATATGAGCCTATGATGCACTGCGCAGCGTCTCTGCCTCTAAGCCAGGGTTTCCAGTCAGAGTTCCACTCCAGAACCTAACGCTAAGAAAGTTGCTTGATAATATGGTTAGTCAGGGTAATGGTCACTCTGCAAATATTCCCAACATGCCTGTGGTAGCTGGCAAGAGGAACAGAAATGCTGGTCAACCACGTTCTGGCTCCCAGGCCTGGATAAAAGGGGAAAGTTAGCCAGAGAAAGGATACTCAGCTGTAAAACCACCAGACAAATCCAAAATATGATGGCTGACACCAAGCAGACCAACCAGCAGTTTTGCAAAAAGCTGAAGAACAGGAGAAATAATATCACCAGTATGCCCCTCAAACATTCGACCAAGGTAGGTGGAGGAACAGTGTTGGAGAAGCAGAGAAATTGCAGAAGGATTTTGACGTGCGTGAGTAATGGGCAAAGAAGTGGCAGATGAAATACAGTGTGGCAACGTGACATTATATATTTTTGTATGATAAATAGAGGTGTACACTATTTTTGAAATGGGGAAAGGCTTCAGAAATCTGAAGCAAAAGGGACTTGAAAGTCCTAGTTCAGGATTCTCTCAAGGTTACCATGTAGATTCAGTTGACCGCTGGGAAGGCAAATGCAATGTTAGTGTTCATTTGAAGAGGGCTAGAATACAAGAGCAGAGATGTACTGCTGAGGCTGTATAAGGCTCTGATCAGGCTACATTGGAATATTGTGAGCTGTTTTGGGCCCCTTACCTCAGGGAAGATGTACTGGCATTGAGGGGTGTGCAGAAGAGGTTTACAAGAATTATGCTGGAGATGAAGGGATTGCCACACGAGGATCAGTTGAGGACTCTGGGTCTCTACTCTGTGGAGTTGAGAAGGATGAAGGGGGGATCTCATTTAAACTTACAAGATACAGAGAGGCCTGGGATAGTGGAGAAGACTAGGAGAGATTAGGACTTCGGGTCACAGCCTCAAGGTGCAGGACGACCTTTCAGAACGGAGATGAGGAGGAATGTTTTCAGTCAGAGGGTGGTAACTCTGTGAAACACTTCGCCACAGAAGCCTGGGGAGGCCAAGTCATTGAGTGTATTTAAAGACAGAGACAGGTAGGTTCTTCATGAGTGAGGGGATCAAGGGTTATGGAGAGAAGGCAGGAGAATGGGGTAGAGAAACATACCAGCCACAATCTTACAGCAGAACAGACATGAAGGTGTGAATGGCTTAATTCCGCTCTGATATTTTATGGTCTTAAGAGGGCGGAATCTTCGAAATACAAACAAGTCTTGATTATTCACAAACTGCAAGACATGCTCAGATGGAACTTTTTGTCGCAGCACGACAGAAAATCACACCCACAGATCATTTACAGCCTCAAAGAAAAATCCTGAAATAGTACCATGCCAAATCTGATAACTAAACCACCCTGGTAATGCTGCTTTGATTATGGACCTTTTAAATATAAAAAAAATCAAATCATAACGAGAAGAAAAACAAAGACTGTGAACACCTCGGTTTCAAAATTGATGAAAAGTTCACTAACAGAATTTGCCCATCAGGATTTCATACACTTAAAACATCAGTTCATGGACTCAAAAAAAAACAAATTCCATATCTGAGCTGAGGATTTGGAATTCATTTACATAACATCTTTTTACAAAAGGTACGCTAATCCAGCAAAGTGGTTTCTAAATATATCATAATTGAATATTTATATTGTCAAAAAGCAGTTAAAATATATTTTTTGATTTGCTACAGTCAAGGTTAAGATAAAGTATACAAGGCAGAAAATATTACAAGCAAACAGCAGAATGTAAGTAACTTATAAAAGCACAAAGACAATGAAGTGTTTATTGTCTATATTTTGCTTTGACAGGCGCCTGGCAAGTAAGCAGGAATCGGCACTATCTGAGTAGCACATTCCTCATATATGCTGACAAATGCATATAACATTTCACATTTACAGTACAATTTAAGTTTGTTGTACAGATTGCGAATGTGGTTCAATATTTTTTGACATGACAGAACAGTCACTTTATAAATGCATCTATTCCATTTCTGACCATGGATTTTTATTTAAAGTGAAAACAAGATGACTCCATTAAGATCATTGCTCCTTCTGAAATTATGTCTCAAACCTCATGACACATGCATTTTGCTACTGTCCTCTCACCAGCTTCATTTAAAAGAATAAATCTCAGATGTCTTGATTTTTTAATATTCTGAATTGAAAGTAAAATTGTGAAGTTTTCTACATTATTCACAACAGAATTATAAAAACAATGTTCAGAACATATCTGAAGTCATTCAGCAAATCAGTAACCAAAATAAAATTAGCCTCAATATATATTTTTAAATTCCCTTGTTCAATATTTTTGTTGAATAACAAATGGCATCATGAGGAAGCTGTTTTGAAGAAGCTGTTGCTATTAATTGCATGCTAGAGTTTAAAGTATGAGCATAAATACAGACATTAACCCAGGCTGTCTGAAAAGTGAGTCATTTAATTTGCATGGAGCATTTCATCTCTTACATGTTGTCAGGTTTTACAACCTAATTGTGCTGCAAAGCGGTTGCATTTTCAACAAACATTCTTCAGAAGAAAGTCTGAAAGCTGTCAGAATAGAAAACACAAAGAATGCTGCACTAACCCTATTTGCAAATGTTTAACCTTTTCGACACAGTAATGGTAACCATCCCCTTGCAATACGAGTTCATTCAGTTGACAACAATTCTTTTCTGGAGACAGAGTATCTGTAGCAACGTTTATATATACCCACTGACCGATATATCACTGCCTCGGTTCAATAAATCTGATGTATGAACATGTTTTAATTACAATAATGTTTTGCTAACTGCACACAATGGTGACATTACTGAAAATAGGTAGCTGGAAATGCTAATCCAATACCAAGGCTTTAAAAAATGCAAAGCTCAAGACAGTTTTCATGCACGACATGAACATACAAAAAAATTAATAACTCATTGAAAACATCAGTATAAAACCAGGGATTTGTTTGACAAATCGAGTGAATCCTTAGAAAAGTATAAAGGCAGTAGGAGTATACTTAAGAGGGAAATCAGGAGGGCAAAAAGGGGACATGAGATAGCTTTGGCAAATTGAATTAAGGAGAATCCAAAGGGTTTTCATAAAAAAATTAAGGACAAAAGGGTAACGAGGGAGAGAATAGGGCCGCTCAAAGATCAGCAAGGCGGCCTTTGTGTGAAGCCGCAGAAAATGGGGGAGATACTAAACGAGTATTTTGCATCAGTATTTACTGTGGAAAAGGATATGGAAGATACAGAAAGTAGGGAAATAGATGGTGACACCTTGCAAAATGTCCATATTACAGAGGAGGAAGTGCTGGATGCCTTGAAATGCATAAAGGTGTATAGATCCCCAGGACCTGATCAGGTGTACCCTAGAACTCTGTGGGAAGCTAGAGAAGTGATTGCTGAGCCTCTTGCTGAGATATCTGTATCATTGATAGTCACAGGTGAGGTGCCGGAAGACTGAAGGTTGGCTAACGTGGTGCCACTGTTTAAGAAGGGTAGTAAGGATAAGCCAAGGAACTATAGACAAGTGAGGTTGACATCAGTGGTGGTCAAGTTGTTGGAGGGAATCCTGAGGGACAGGATGTACATGTATTTGGAAAGGCAAGGACTGATTACGCGTAGTCAACATGGCTTTGTGCATGGGAAATCATGTCTCACAAACTTGATTGAGTTTTTTGAAGAAGTAACAAAGAGGATTAATGAGGGCAGAGTGATAGATGTGATCTATATGGACTTCAGTAAGGCATTCGACAAGGTTCCCCATGGGAGACTGGTTAGCAAGGTTAGATCTCACGGAATACAGGGAGAACTAGCCATTTGGATACAGAATTGGCTCAAAGGTAGAAGACAGAGAGTGGTGGTGGAGGGTTGTTTTTCAGACTGGAGGCTTGTGACCAGGGGAATGCTACAAGGATCGGTGCTGGGTCCACTACTTTTTGTCATTTACATAAATGATTTGGATGCGAGCAAAAGAGGTACAGTTAGTAAGTTTGCAGATGACAGCAAAATTGAAGGTGTAGTGGACAGTGAAGAAGGTTACCTCAGATTACAACAGGATCTTGACCAGATAGGCCAATGGACCGAGAAGTGGCAGATGGAGTTTAATTCAGATAAGTATGAGGTGCTGCATTTTAGGAAAGCAAATCTTAGCAGGACTTATACACTTAATGGTAAGGTCCTAGGGAACAAAGAGACCTTGAAGCGCAGGTTCATAGCTCCTTGAAAGTGGAGTCGCAGGTAGATAGGATAGTGAAGAAGGCGTTTGGTATGCTTTCCTTTATTGGTCAGAGTATTGAGCACAGGAGTTGGGACATCATGTTGCAGCTGTACAGGACATTGGTTAGGCCCCTGTTGGAATATTGTGTGCAATTTTGGTGTCCTTCCTATCAGAAAGATGTTGTGAAACTTGAAAGGGTTCAGAAAAGATTTACAAGGATGTTGCCAGGGTTGGAGGATTTGAGCTATAGGGAGAAGCTGAACAGGCTGGGGCTGTTTTCCCTCGAGCGTCTGAGGCTGAAGGCTGACCTTATAAAGGTTTACAAAATTATGAGGGGCATGGTTTGGATAAATAGACAAACTCTTTGCCCTGGGTGGCTGCGGGGGATGGGGGGGGGGGGAGAAAACGTTCAGAGCTAGAGGGCATAGGTATAGGGTGAGAGCGGAAGATATAAAAGAGACCTAAGGCTCAACGTTTTCATACAGAGGGTGGTACGTGTATGGAATGAGCTGCCAAAGAAAGTAGTGGAGGATGGTACAATTGCAACATTTAAGAGGCATTTGGATGGGTAAATGAATAGGAAGGGTTTGGAGGGATATGGGCCGGGTGCTGGTCGGCGAGGACGGGTTGGACCGAAGGGTCTGTTTCCACGTTGTACATCTCTATTGCTCTATGACTCATTTTGCAGGTATATGAAAAATCAAAACAGCCAAAGGATGCTGGAAATACTCCTAAAATTAAGCAATGCATTTTATTCCTCTCCTCTGGTGGCCAGCCTACTAGACATTTTGATTATTGTTTTCGGCAAAATCTGCCAGGAATTCGCCAGTCGATTTATTTCAGTAGTTTTTTTCAGACAGTAGGAAACTGTCACCAAAAGAGTTGTTACTGCAGTCAGGAGGAGCAACATCCTCCAGAACCACTGTACCCTTGCCACCCTTGGATTTAACTTCCGATGCAGCTCATGACACAGGCAGTAGGATTGTCATCTCTTCAAGTGGATCAATCAGTTTGTGGAAGTGCAACTTGGGCTTTCAGCTCACTTAATTAATATTAATAAAGCTCTGGTGAGGTGAGAGTGACAGCCCTTGACATCAAGACTGCATTTGACCAAGTGTCACATCAAGGAATCCTGGCAAAACTGATTTCAATGTGTATCAGGAGCAAACTCTCCAGTGGGTAGAGTTATACCTGACACTTAGGAAGATGGTTGTGGTTGTTGGAGGTTAGTCATCTCCGCTTCAGGTCATCTCTGCAAGAGTTCCTCAGGGTAGCGTCCTAAGCCCAAGCACTCAGCTGCTTCAACAATGTCCTTCTCTTAATCACAAGGTCAGAAGTGAGGATGTGCACCAATCATTGTACAATGTTCAGCACCATGCATGACTCTTCAGATGCTTAAGCAGTCCATGTTCAAATGTAACAAGACTGGGATATCATCCAGCTTTTGGCTGATAAGTGACAAGTAACACTGGTGCCACTAAAATGCCAGGCTATGACCATCTCAAGTAAGAGACAATTTAATCACTCTTCCTTGGCATTCAATAGTGTTACTATCACTGCATCCTCTACTATCAACATTCTATTACCATTGACCAGAAATCAACTGGACACACCAGATAAATGCAGTGACTTGGAATACTGCAGTGAGTGACTCATCTTTTGATTTACTGGCACGAGTTGGGAAGGTAATGGAATACTCCCACTAACCTGGATGGTAAGAAGCTTGACACCATCCAGGTCAATGCAGCCCACTTGATGGCACCACATCCACAAGCACCCACTCCACGGATGCTCGGCAGCAGCAGTGTGTACTACTAATAGAAAGCTCTGTCCCAGTGGGTAGAGTCATACCTGACACTTCGAAAGGTGGTTGTGGTTGTTGGAAGTCAGTCTTCTCAGCTCCAGGACATTTCTGCAGGAATTCCTCAGGGTAGTGTCCTCAGCCCAACCAGCCACCAAAAGTTTGTTCCAAGCTCACAACCATTTCCATCTAGAAGGACAAGGGCAGCAGATATGTGGGAATGCCACCACCTTCAAGTTCCTCTCCAAGCTCCTCACCATCTTGACTTGGAAATATATCACTGTTCCTACAATATTGCTGGGTCCAGATCCTGGAATTCCATCCTTAAATGCATTGTGGGTTAACCCACAGCAGGTAGACTGAAGTGGTTCAAGAAGGCAACTCACCATTACCTTCTCAAGGGCAACAAATGCTGACGAGTGAATTAGAAAAGGCAGTTCCTGCTCCCTGATGCATACTAGGTTAGGTCACTGTTCCAGAAGAGCTGTCTGATCTAGTTTTTTTTTCTTTAAAAAGCCCTTCACCAAAGTAAACCAACAAACTGCCACTTTAAAGTCAAAACTATAGAAGTGATAACAGATATAAAATCATACAAGTCTCAACACACAGTCATCTTTGTTTTTCTCCAATCGGAATCTATAACAACCTTTTGCCTTATTTGATGTGCATATTAATGTCCACCAAGGCACTGGAAATGGTAATTTTAAATGTTGTTCTAGAGACGCTCCTGTTACATTTTCAGAAGCTAATATGAGGTTGAGGTCTATTGGAAATTTATGAGATAATTATACTGTTGGCACCATACATTGCAGAATTATAGGGTGCATCTCCAGATGAATTTTCAAAGCTCTGTTCTGCAGTCTCCAGTTATGAACAAGAAAACATTGGCTACCCCATCAGTTCCTTTTGCATCATGATAAAAACTTATTTAAAAAGTGTTCCAGCCTTTACTAGCACTGAGATTTCAAAATGACAGTTTGATGTATTGTAATCACTCTGAATTTGGAACAGAGTGAGAAACCGCCTCTGCAAAAACTCAGACTAAGAACGAATCTCAGGGAGATGTGAGGTGCACTTTGCATCATTTGCATCAATGCAATTCAATTTTTTTTTAACTGAAGAGAGGGTTGCAATGAGTGTTCCATTAGTATTGAAACACAAGAACAGGAGTAGGTCATTTAGCTCTTTAGGCCTATTCCACCATTCAATGAGATCACGGCTGATGTGACACTGAATTCCATTTATACTCCTCTGCCCCATATGCTTTAATACCTTTGGTTAACAGAAAACTTTAAGTCGAAGATTGAGAGATAAGAACTGTGATAACAATCAATGCCATTCTAGGAAAGATTCAAACCTCTCTACCTGGGTGATATGCAGAAGTGCTTCCTAACCGAAGTCCCAAAAGGCTGGCTGTATATTTAGCTTGGTTCTCTTGGTCCTAGGTTGAAACAGTTTCTCTCTATTTACTCTGTTATATCTCACTGAAGTAGTGTGCTACAAATCAGGGCCTCCAATCCCCAGACTTATCACACAAGTTAATGATTTTTAAAATTACTCAGAATGCCCCGATTCACCTTTCACACCAAGGTTGACAGAAAGCATGGACCAGGTTTCTGTCCTTCATTAGGATTACTGTTTATTGCAAATAAAGAAGCTTTAGTTACAGGTAAACAATTATCAACAAGTGCCACATAACTTACTTAGAAGATCCTCCTCTACATACACTTACATACAATAAAATGGATGTTAGGGTGCAGAGGCAAAGACTGGGAAAGCTGCTCAGTGATCCCTGTCTGCAGTGTTTGTTGAGATATAGGAGCAAATTACTGCAGATGCTGGAATCTGTGTTGAAAAAAACAAATGCTGAAGATCACAACAGGTCAGACCGCATCTGAAAACACATTCGAATCACTTAACTTGAACTATCAACATCTTTTCCACATCAGCACCCAACACCCACTACCACTCCCCCTTCAAAAACAAAACTACAGCATAAATGCTGCTCACTCCACACTGCATTTTAGCTCTGAAGAGTCATTGAGACTTGAAATGTTAGCTTGTTGTCTCTCCACGGATGTTGTCTGACCTGCTGTGATCTCCAGCATTTGCTGTTTTCAGTTTTTATTGAGATGATCCTTTTGCTAATCAGAATTCTAATTCTCAGTTCCCTTTCTCCTGATACTTTTGCTTGTTTATATGAGGCACAGAGTGACTGGCTCATCTTATAAAAGTCCTTACCTAAGTTAAAGTCCCAGCTTACAGAAACTGGAAAGGGGAATAAAACTGGCTACCTGTAGGCTAGGGATGCTTTCTACTTCAGAGCAAAAAAAACCCACTAATTGTGCTTAGGCAGGAACACATGCACTCCAAGCTGTTCAGCAATTTTGGAACCAATCACAATTGTTGGCAGGCAGAAGATCTTTGTCATTGATAAACGGTCTCTAGTCCACAGACTGGTCACTTATTGCCAGCCAAGGTTCCATTCACACACAACTCTCGCCTTGACCAAGCAGCTGTGTAAACAATGCTTGCAATCGGTTGCGGCTTACTTGCAGCAATCTTTCAATAATCCTTGGTTTTTAAAACAGCTCTTTTCCCATTTCAGTCGACAATCAGAAACACAGAAAAATATGAAGGTATGGTCTATACAACTCTCAGTCCTAATTCTTACCTTCAACTCATTAACCAAATCATCCCTAACATTCTAAGTTCTAAGACATATACAAACTAGCATCATAGTTTCTCATACTGACTGGAAACATTATACTAAGGTCTACGTTCCTCTCAAAGGGAGTGTCTGGCTTAGCAACAACAATGCCAAAAGCAAAAATAGACAGGCCCTGCCAATGTCCCAGCCCCCAACATTTTTACTGCGGTGGGTGGGGCTCCTGCAGGATTAGTTTATATTTTGCACATTAAAGAAAGTTAATTAGAGCCAGAGATGTACAGCATGGAAACAGGCCCTTTGGTCCAACTCATCTATGCCAACCAGATATTCTAACCTAATCTAGTCCCATTTGCCAGCACATGACCCATATCCCTCTAAAGTCTTCCTATTTGTGTACCCATCCAGATGCTTCTTAAATGTTGCAATTGTGCCAGCCTCCACCACTTCCTCTGGCAGCTCATTCCGTACACGCTGCCCTTTGTGTGAAAGATTTGTCCCTTAGGTCCCTTTTAAATCTTTCCCTTCTCATCCTGAACCTATGCCGTCTAGTTCTGAATTCCCACAACCCACAGAAAATACCTTGTCTATTTACCCAATCCATGCCCCTCATGCTTTTATAAACCTCTATAATGTCACCCCTCAGCCTCTGACATTCCAGGGAAAACAACCCCAGCCTGTTTGACCTCTCCCTCAAACCCTCCAACCCTGGCAACATCCTTGTAAATCTTTTCTAAACCCTTTCAAGTTCCACAACATCCTTCCAATAGGAGGGAGACCAGAATCGCACACAATATTCCAAAAGCATACCAAACGTCTTCTTCACTATCTTATCTACCTGCAACTCCACTTTCAAGGAGCTATGAACCTGCACTCCAAGGTTTCTTTGCTCAGCAACACTTCCCAGGACCTTACCATTAAGTGTATAAGTCCTGCTAAGATTTGCTTTCCCAAAATGGAGCATCCTGCATTTATCTAAATTAAACTCCATTTGCCACTCCTCAGCCCATTGGCCCATCTGGTCAAGATCCCATTTTACTGAGGTAACCATCTTGGCTGTCCACTACGCCTCCATTTTGGTGTCATCTGCAAACTTACTAACTGTACCTCCTATGTTCATATGAAAATCATTTATATAAATGACGAAAAGCAGTGGACCCAGCACTGATCTTTGTGGCCCATCACTGATGACAGTGAATGGATATTTAATAATTGATTTTGAAATGCTGAATTTATTCATCAATCTGTCCCTGGTGGATACCAGGAGTTGGCATAGAGGACACAAGGGAAAATATGTGCTGGATGGTGGCATGGGTTGTTCTAGGTTTGGATTCTGTTGGCATGATGCTTATAAAGGCCAACGGGAATAGGACAGCGTACATAGGTGATTGTATGGCTGGATGAGGACTGTTCCTTGTTTTAATCATTTCTTTCTCCACAGCTGCAAAATGCTGGAGCAATAAGACCAGCTTCTCTCCTTGTTCACCTCCTGTCTGGCAGCCCATGAATACTTTTCTTTCGGGGGGGTGGGGTGAGGTGGGGTGGTGGCAACCATATCTTCACTAAGCCTGCCATGCCCTCACCCCTCGGGAATGGAATGCCTGTGGCATTTTATCTGGCTTGCAGAGATGGAGATTGTCCTGACTCTGCATTCCCAACTCAGGAGTGACAATTCAAGCTCAAGATTATCACAGCAGTAGTAGAATTTTCTTCAGTAAAATGCTGTCACACTCACCTTAAAAATACAACCAGAAGCGCAATTCTTAGGTCAGGCAGTACATGTGGAATAAAGATCAGAGCATACATTTCAGGTTGACAATGATCCATCCTTAGCATCCAAAATAAGAAGATCTGAGATAATTTGAGTCTATTTTTCTAGAAGTTGAGCATATGTGTGTAGCAAGTTACATCAGGAAGTTGAACAATACACACAACACGGTAACTCAGTGGTTAGCACTGCAGCCTCACAGTGCCAGGGACCTGGGTTCAATTCCAGTGTGGAGTTTGCACATTCTCCCCGTGTCTGCTTGGGTTTCCTACGGGTGCTCCGGTTTCCTCCCACGGTCCAATGATGTGCAGATTAGGTGAATTGGCCATGCTAAATTGCCCATAGTGTTAGGTGCATTAGTCAGAGGGAAATGGGTCTGGGTGGGTTACTCTTCGGAGGGTCGGTGTGGACAGGTTGGGCTGAAGGGCCTTTTTCCACACTGCAGTGAATCTAATCTATAAATAAGTTAAACCAAAACACATCTGTCTAGACTTTTTTGTGAAGCATTCACAGATTATATTATTAGTAAATTTAAACAGTATCAGGAACCTGGAAGGTTCTTAATTTTAAAATCTGAAGTAGAAAGGAACATCTGAATGCAGTTGGCCACTGAAGAATCAAAATTAAATTATTTTGACTGAGTCTAAATAATTGATCTAAAATGTGTGTTAACAAAATTAAATGTTCATCTCTTTCAGTGCAAAAATAATGCATTACTTCACTGTAGCAAAGTCCTGAAATTGATTTTCAGTACCCCATTTGCTATTTAACTTTGCAGTCCGTCAAGTAAATGCTAAAAACTGTCTCTTTGCCTATTTCAGCGAGACAACCATCAATACTAATGGACTTTATAGATTTCATTTTCAGCTTCCACTGTAAACAAAATGAAAACCCAGCAAATACTCCATCTATCTGATTAACGTTGATTTATTTTTCCTTAATCAATGGCAAAAAAAAATCCATACGTATACTACCGAAAATGAACTCTTGTGTAAATCTTACAATTTTTTTGTCTATAAACATTAATCCGTATTGTCACATCTCTGGTCATGCTTTTAAACTTGACCATTGTAATTTTAATGGAAATACTGAATAGAAGGTCAACCAGTTGTCCTATGATTGGAAATTGTCACAACTGAGAGAAAATATGGACTACTGATTTTAGAATTGCACCATCTGATTTGACTATCTGGTTTTCAATGGTCTGAAATGACTTTAATAAAGGGACAAAAACACTGACATAAAATGGCTACAGTGATCTTTTGGGCAAGCTCATGAAACCAAAAATTAAATTTAAAAAAACTTGAACTGAAGTTAACATTTTATTGAATTAAACTGAATTTATTGTCACATGTACTGAAGCACAGTGAAAAGATTTGTCTTGCCAGCAATACAGGCAAATCACAGAGCTAAGGAGCATAGATAATTAATTAATAGGTTAACAGCGGCACAAACAAAAACACAGGTACAGGCGAGTTTGTGAGTCCATTCAGTATTCTAACAACAGTAGAGTAGAAACTGTTACAAAACCAGTTGGTGTGCATGTTCAAGCTTTTGTACCTTCTCCCTGATGGCAGAGGTTGTAGAAATCTTTGAGAATGCTAGCGGCCTTTGCTTGACAACGGGCCTGGTCGATGGATTCTATAGATCGGAGGTTGGCCTTTGTGATTGTCCGGGCCGAGTTCACCACTCTCTGCAACCGTCTCCAATTTTGAATGGTATACATCCAGACAGAATGCTCTCGATGGCCCACTAATAAAAGTTGGCAAGAGTATTCACCGCCATCCTAAATGTCCTCAGCTGCCTAAGGAAGAAGAGATGTTGTCGGGCCTTTGTAACCAGTGCATCCACATGAAGAGTCCAAGAAAGCTTGTTGTGGATGACCACTCCCAGGAGCTTGACACTCTCCACTCAGTCCACCTCTAGCTGTCAATGTGTGTATGTGTGTGTGTGTGTGTGTGTGTGGGGGGGGGGTTCTTGGTTTTGCCAGAACTGAGAGCTAGCTTGTTCTCAGTGCACCATTTTTCCAGGTGTTCCACCTCTCGTCTGTAGTCTGTTTCATCACCACTTGAGATTTAACTGACTATGGTGGTGTCATCAGTGAACATTAGTCTGGTATTTGGCAGTGCAGTCATGGGTATACAGTGAGTACAGTAGGGGGCTGAGTCCAAGATCACTAAGTTTAGTAATCAGTCTCGAAGGGATAATAGTGTTGAAGGCTGAACTGCAGTCAATGAGTAGGATTCTTATGTAGCTGTTCTTGGTGTCAAGATGTTCTAGGGCAAGTGATATGGCATCTGACGTGGATCTGTTGGTCCAATAGGCAAATTGGAGTGGGTCAAGAGTAGTGGGGAGGCTGGAGTTGATTAGTGCCATGACCAGCCTTTCAAAGCACTTCATGATCACGGAAGTTAGGGCCACTGGGCGATAGTCATTGAGACATGCTGTATGAGACTTCTTAGGTTCAAGGATGATGTTGGCCCTCTTCAAACAGGCAGGGACAATGGCCTGCTGCAGGGAGAGGTTGAAGATGTCCTAGAAGACCTCTGCCAGTTGATCTGCGCATGCTCTGAGTGCTTGGCCTGGTGCTCCATCTGGTCCCATTACTCTCCTTGGATTCATATGAAGGAAAACTGATCTGACCTCTGATGCAGTGATTGTTGGGATAGATTCATCAGGACTTGTTGGAATAGGTGATACTTCTCTGCCAAAGTTCTGCTCAAAGCGAACATAGAAGGCGTTGAGACAATCTGGGAGGGATGTGTCATCATCTGCTATCTTATACTGTCACTTTTTAGAACCTGTGATGTCATTCAGTCCTTGGCATAGTTGCCGGGTATCTGTCTGGGTCTCTAGTTTGGATCCGTATTTGTCCTTGGCTGTCTTAATTACTCTGCGAAGGTCATACTTGGATTCCTTATATTCGAGTGTATCTCCTGATCTGAGGGCCTCACGCCTGGTTTTTAGTAGGTTCTGTATGTCCTGATTCATCCAGGGTTTCCTGTTGGGGAACACCCGGATTCACTCCCTCGGTATATAGTCCTTCACACACTTGCTGATAAAGTCTGTGATGGTGGTGATGTACTTGTCCAAGGTACCTGCGGCCTGTTTGAACATGGTCCAATCAGTCCATTCCAAACAGCACCCGATTTGATCCTCTGCCTCCTCCAACCATCACTGGACCCGAATCCACAAGGGGGTCTCCTGCTTGAGCTTTTACCTGTAAGCCAGGAGAAGAAACACAACATTGTGGTCGTAGTTCTTGAAATGAGGGAGGGGGATGGAGGTGTAAGCATCCTTCACAATGGTGTAGCAGTGGTCTAAAATGTTCAGGCCCCTGGTGGTACTTGGGCAACACCTTCATTAGATTGGTTTGATTGAAGTCGCCAGTCACAACAAACAGGGCCTCAGGGTGTTCCATCTCCAGGGTGTTAGTGGTTGAGTACAACACATCCAGAGCTTCCTTAACCTTTACTTGTGGCGGTATGTACACAGTAGGTAGCATCAAAATGCATTTTATCAAAATACACTGAAACAGTCAACAGTCAGGTATGAAAAAGGTCCACATTTATTTTGATTTACACCTCCATGAGAATATTCACACATTGGAGATGGAAAGTTACCTACACTCATCAAAACTAAACAAAGTAACTTACACAGATGGAGCAACACAAACAAGCCAGTATTTCAAATAGCTACTTGTCATTTTCAGAAGTGATGAACAGTGGTGACTCCAGCACCAATCCTTGTGGAACAGCAATTCCCCGACTGAGAACTTTAAATCCCTGCTCCCATTTCAGCTTTGCAGACAGCTTGCTATCTATTCTGGGGGAAAAAAAGGATTTTTAATCTTCAGAACTGAAGTTGAACCAAGTTCTCCCCTCTCTCTCAAGAAGGGAATAAAATATCCAGACATAAGACAGACGAAAAACAAACATCAAACCACTGAAAAAATCAGGAACAACTGAAATACTCACTACCTTCTGATGATTCAAGATGTCAACTAAACAACCATGGTCTCAGGTTAAAACCTTGTACTTAAGCACACCTTAATGACTTTACCCTTGCATTGTCCTTATGTACTGGACATGAGTCCTGTTTATACATTAAACCTGCATGTGTATGCTTAAGATTACAATCTCAATTTTTTGAGGGAACAGAAGAATTGCTCTCTTTCACTCAAAATACCATCTTTAATTTTTGAATGCTACAGAAACTAGTTAACTGCATTGTAATTGAGGGAATGTGCACCTCGCAGAGAAAAAAATGTAAATAACTGTTAGAACAAACTGAGGATGTTGACAATAGGAGAGTCAAATTAACCTTTCTCCCCTGTTTGTAACAAAATATATTCTCAGCACCCACAACATATTCAATAATCTTGAAGACCATCAAGTCAACCTCACTAACCATTTTTCTGGAAAAATGCAGAAAGCTTTGCTGACATAACTGCTCAGTTCTGTGACCAGGCTAGTGATTTTTTTTTTGTTTTGCAGCTTCTTCAGTGCATCTATAACATTTTTGAAAGGGAGATCAGAATAGTTCACCACATAGAATCATAAAATCAAACAGTGCAGAACACATCCTTTGACCCATCGACAAAAGATCATATCTGCATAAGTCTCACTTTCCAGTCCTTGGCCCACAGTCTTCAATGTTATGACATTTCAAATGTTCATCCAGGTACTCTTTAAAGGTTGCAAGCTCTCTCCCAAGCAGTGTATCCTGGACTCCTACCACTGAATAAGGTTCCACAAATATTTTCTAAACCTCTTACTCTTCAACTTAAATTATAATCCCTCATTATTTACACTTCAACTAAGGGAAACAGCTACTGTTCCACCCTGTCCAAGCACTTCATAATCTCAATCAGGCCCCCTCTCAGGTTTTTCTGATCTAAAGAAAACAGACCAAGTTTATCACCATGCTTCAAATGCAATCAACTGAAACTCAGCATAATTCAACTATTTAGCATTATTCCTCAGGTGCTTTGAGTGAGTAATGTGTGTGTGTGCAACTACTAGTGATTTGGGTAGATGCACCCTTAGATATCACTGCTCTTCTCCTCCATTTTGACCTTTATAAGGAATAGTAGCCGCCTTAGTTTTTTGACTAAACTGTACCATGTTACACTATGTCCATTCTGGAAGATTGCTAATGTACTTTACTGCTGCCCTCTGCAATAACGACATACCCCAATTTGGTGCTACTTGCAAACTTTGAAACTGTACTTCCAACTCTGAGACCATGTGATTTTCACAAGTTATGAACAGTGGTGACTCCAACACCAATCCTTCTGGAATAGCATTTCCCAGAATTTAAACCTCTGTTTCTATTTCAGTTTTGCAGACAGCTTGCTATCTATTCTAGTGAACCATCAGTACAGCACCTAATTCAAGGCTTTCTGAAACTGTGCACTTCTGAAATATGCACCAAAAAGAGATTATGCAGAGGACAATCCAAACTGATACTGCAGTGAAAGTTGAATTAATATGATCCATCCAGGCCTCACCTCACTTTCCCGAAAATCCAGTCTTTTACCTTTCCAACTCTGACGAGCATATCTGTGCACACTTTCTATCTCTCAATTTACCCCACTCGTCCCTATGTTAAAGAAACATGTACATAATTTGCTCAAACACCTGTAAACCTTCCTGGAGAATACTGAAAGTAATATGACTAGTATTGCTAGTTTGTAATTGTTATATCCTTTCGGGTGAATCTGAGGATTCAGAAATAAAAATGTAGGTTTTTGTTGCATTTCAAATGAGAAAGGAACATACTTGAATTTATTGGATTCGTTGCAAGTATTAAAATCTATCAGATTGTCATATATACACCAAGTGAGACTGAAATCTTTATACAGGTGAACCTTGATTATCCAGCATTCAATTATCTGAATTTCGGGTCATCCGACAAGATTGCAAGGTCCTGATGCTTCGGCTAAACAATGTTATCTGGCATTTGATTAACCGCATGAAACACTCCCCGCCAGTGTCAGAGCTTACTACAGTGGCCTAAACCTACCAAAAATTAAAAGTTGCTGTAATTCTTACACTTGAATGTTGGGTACAAACCTCTACTGGATGCATGAGCCTTATATAAAAATAGTCATGTCTATGGTCATGTGTCATATAAGCCTTCGTCAATTACACATCTATGTCTTCCCTACATTTGAAACAATCAGGCTTGGTCCTGCAGCACAAAATCACATCCAAAGTATTTCTCTACTATAAGAATTATTCTCTGAAATAAAACCACAACAGACCACGGATGGACCAGGGCAATAGGGTCGTGGTAATATACTGGACTCATCATCCAGAACCTCAGGATACCGTTATCGGGATTTCCAATCCCACTTGGAAAGATGGGAAAAGTTAAATTCAATAAAATCTGGATTAAAAGTTAGCCAAAGAGTAATTATTTAACTGAAACTGGTGTCATCTTGCTCATTCATATCCTTTACAGAGGACAATCTGCAATCCTACATGTGACTTCAGATGCACAGTAAATGCAGTTGACTTTTGGGTGCCACTGAGGATATTAGGGGTGGACTATAAAAGCTGACCCAGTCAGCAATTCCTCCATCCCATTGATGAATTCCTTTAAAAAAAGGACATAGTGACTCTTTCTGCAACAACAGTGAAGAGACGAACTCGGATAAACCATAAATCAACTAAGACTTGACAGAAATAAAGTGACTTCAAGACAGTAACCTAATGTAAAAGATTTAGATGTCCATATGGAGTTCTGCTACATTTGTGTCTTTTAACTTCATTTGAACTCTACAAACAGATTATTCCAAATTATTGCCTATCTTGAAATTTAATATGTTGCAGAGGTCATCCGGGAACTTTTTGTCTTGTACAACTCTGCATTTGAAATTAGAGCGCAGACCCCCGCTCAAAGCACAGCCTCACTAACACAGTATAAATGCTCCTTTCAAACTCTTGGGTAAGCTTCCATTTAGTACTGCAGGTGAGATGAACACAGCGAGAACACACTACATAGAAACACTGAAGACATCCGTGACCTAGACTACATAGCCTGCTGTCTAAAAATAGCACCAAGGCCTCAAGAAACAATTGTTGAACAAGAAAAATAGGGAAGTGAAATTGTAAAATCACCTAAGCGTTTTGTATGTCAGACCAGCATGGACCTTGAGATATGGGTGAGTCACCTTCCTGAACTGCAGCAGTCCATGTAGTGCAAGCCCTTCCACATAGTGTTTAAGCAGGGAGGACCCAACAGTAATGAAGCAGTAGTGATATAATTGAGTCTATGCATATGTAAGATATGGGGAGAAACTTGCAAGTGGTTGTTTCCTCTTCATCTGCTGCTTTTGTCTTTCAAAATAGTTATAACCGTCATTACAAACTACTTCACACATTCACATTAATATTCAATATTCTTTGGCAGGTTTGGTTTTATTTTCTGAAACTCAGCTGGTATTTTAAAGTATTTGTGAAACGTTTCTGTTTCAAATATTTAAAGATGAAATAAGCTTTCATTACAAAATCCTGAAATAAGAAAAACTATGAGACCCCGGACCAGTTTATTTCGCCTTCATTAGTATTTCCACATCCACAGATGCCACCAATGCAGCTTCTGTTTATTACTCAAAAGAACTGAGGAGAGTAAAGTTAATTTCTCCTATTTTTTAAATGTTGGTTCACACTTGTGCTCATTAATTCATCTGTTTGCCATTCCGCATTCAAAGTCATGTCTTGAAGCTTTCTTCCAGTAAATTTTAAAGAAGTACTACTTACTTATAAACAACCATTTTTTAAAATTCCAAGAAGTAAATTATTGGAACTGTCATTTTTTAAACATTAACAAAATCCACAAATGGTTTATACTGTTACTTTAAAAACTGCCTCTTTCACAGAGAAATTGTGTGCCAGTAATTATCAGATATTAGAGCGACATGCTGATAACAAAAACTCTAATCCCTGTACAGGGGGTTCTGCAAATAATGCACGTTTCGTTAATGTGAATTCGCTGCAACACGATGGATGAATTGGGAACACTGTTTCTGAAGCGTGAACTTTTAAAGCATGTTGGCTTAAAGCAATTACATCGTCAACACTTTAAACACTGTTTCTAAAGTACAATTTTTCTATAACATAGGGTTGCACAACAACTCAACCATTCTGTTATAGAAGAACTATCTGGATACTGTAGTGAAGCTTTTGGATTTGACTCGAATACTAACCAATTGTAATTTTGTTCACATAATTTACTCTGTTCTCTGAATGGAGCTCCTCATTAACAGAATTATGGATCAATTTAACATGGATACACTTTTTTTAAGCACATTTATTAGTTCATGAACACCTATTTGCCACATGTTAATATCAACACAAACAAAAAAAACTTTGCATTAATGTGTGACAAAGTATTTGTGTTTCCAATATAGCAGAAAAATGGGAGCTATTGCATCCACTAACCCCCAATATCGAAAATGGGTGTTTGATGAATACTGCAAGATCATGCATTATCTAATAGCACTTCAAAGTCAGCCGGAACTACTATGTAATAACAATTCCCACTACACACTGATTTCAAATGTGTACAATAACAATTCTCAAATTACCAGTTTAAAAGCATCCCCAGTTTTTTGGCCGAATTATTACCCTACCGGATACTAGGCTACAGTGTCTATTGTGTTTGTCTGAAATATCTATTAGTTTACCAGAATTGTCAACCCATTTGCTTTCAGCAGCTTAATACAGCTGCTAAATTATTGGAGAGAGAATTAAATTAGTTAATAGTTGTGTTGTATCCCATGATATACTTTCAGTCTTTATGAATAAGGGCAAAATCGAACACATGGGCACGTAGTAAGTAATCTAGTTTGTAATTATCTTCCCTTTTGCCTGTACAAATAGCAACATGATAATGATCCAGAGTATCATCAATGGAGATTGTTTTTAATTAGAAATACAATGTTACATTCATCAGACGTTTGAGTCTGCCAACATACAAAACATTGGTTTTAATGCAGAAATCCTACAAGGCTAATTTTGGTGCAACACTGCATTTTAAATGCAGTCACGAGAAAATTTGAACTGCATCGAAAAAAATGTCATCAGCTTCCCTGATCATTCAAGCTTGTGAGATACATCTCATTCTTTTGCCACAATGTCATAGAATTCAAGTTCCTCCCACATCAATCCTGCTGGGTCCATAGTCTGAGAGACATGAAGCTGAACTAAAATGAGCAATTCCAAGTCAACATCAGCATGAGGAGGTCTGGTCATTTCCTGGGAAATGACGAGCCGAGTAAAAGCATCAAAACAGGGGTCAGAACAAAGACCTTTTTCAGTGAAAAGGGAAAGATTTAGTGTTCAAGTTATCCATAACAGGGTCTTGGAGGTTTAATTGCAATGACAGCTGTAAAACAAATCAGGAGGGTTCTACATCGCTAAAACATTACATCGTCTTCCAGCAAAATAAATAAATTAACCTGAAGAAGTTGGAATGGCAAAGTGTGTACATTTCAAAGAAAAATAAAATATACTTCATTACAACAACTATAAATTACTGTGCAATTTACTGCATTAGGCCGACAAAGACATCATTGGCAGCATGACACTTTCAGGTAAATCTATGTGATTCCACCAGTGTATTAAAAGTGTATACCACTGCCCAATAATGAAATGTAAGGTTCTCATCCAGTAGTCTGGTTTCAGAACCAATCTTAACTGTCACTCAAACCCAGTTAATCTAAAGATATTTTTTAAAAAACTATTGATTAGATGGCCATGCGAAAGGCCAAAATAATCAACTGGGAGGTATGGACAGCAAGATTCACTCCAAATGTCAAGGACAGTCACAGTTTTTGGGTCCAGGATGTCACTAAACTGTGTATTCCTAATGCAAACATGCCAATTTTCGAACCTCAGAATGTGGTTAAAGACTAACTATTCAAGAGTATCCATCAGAGAAGAAAACCATGACCTTTGTACAGTCTGTTCTTCCAGTTGCACACAATATGTTTGATCTTACCAGCCCTGATGAATGACCTTGTAAGCCACAGTTACATCAACCTACTCCCACCACCTCTGCGCAACACGGGTGGGCAGTAACCAACAACCGTGACAGTGATATTAGATTGCAAGAGGAATACAAAGGAGCACTGACCCTTTTAAATTAATCTAACTGTAAGATTGTAACATAATGTGGAGAGAGAATGCTTATGAAAAATTGGAACATAAAGTCATAGAGATATACAGCATGGAAACAGATCCTTCGGTCCAACCCGTCCACGCCGACCAGGTATCCCAACCCAATCTAGTCCCACCTGCCAGCACCCGGCCCATATCCCTCCAAATGCCTCTTAAATGTTGCAATTGTACCAGGCTCCACCACATCCTCTGGCAGCTCATTCCATACATGTACCACCCTCTGCGTGAAAAAGTTGCCCCTTAGGTCTCTTTTATATCTTTCCCCTCTCACCCTAAACCTATGCCCTCTAGTTCTGGACTCCCCGATCCCAGGGAAAAGACTTTGCCTATTTATCCTATCCATGCCCCTCATAATTTTGTAAACCTTTATAAGGTCACCCCTCAGCCTCTGATGCTTCAGGATGAACACAAATTCTGTTCATAACAGAATTGAAATAAATTCTCTTTTGACGAGAAAGGTTTCACATCTGTGAAAACCAAGATTCAAAATACATCACCAAGCTTTACATGCTTGGATTTTTTTTTTACAAATCAGTGTGGCAAAAATAAAACAGACGAGTGGCTGATGAAGACATTCCATTACAGAGCCTTGAAATATTGGTGAGAAAGTTACACATTGTCAAATCCTCTACCAACTGTTATTGAAATGCATCTGACTGCATCATAAAAATAGTGTGAGTTAATCTGGCCTCATCAAGTCTAAATGAAACTTATATTACCATAAGACATAGAAGTGGAAGTAAGGCCATTCAGCCCATTGAGTCCACTCCGCCATTCAATCATGGCTGATGGGCATTTCAACGCCACTTACCCACACTCTCCCCGTATCCCTTAATTCCTTGCAAGATTACGAATTTATCAAACTCTGCCTTGAAGACATTTAACATCCTAGCCTCCACTGTGTTCCGTGGTAATGAATTCCACAGGCCCACCACTCTCTGGTTGAAGAAATATCTCATTTCCATTTTAAATTGACCCCTTCTAATTCTAAGGCTGTGCCCATGGGTCCTAGTATGCTCGCCTGACAGAAACAAATTCCCAGTGTCCACCCTTTCTAAGCCATGCATTATCTTCTAAGTTTCTTTGAGATCTCCCCTCAACCTTCTAAACTCTAATGAACACAATCCCAGGATCCTCAGCCGTTCATCGTATGTTAGGCCTACCATTCCAGGGATCATCCATGTGAATCTCCTCTGGACATGCTCCAGTTCCTGAGGTATGGGGCCAAAAATTGGACACAGTATTTTAAATGGGGCCTAACCAGAGCTTTACAAAGTCTCAGTCGCACATTGCCGCTCATACATTCCACCCCTCTTGAGATAAATGACAACATTACATTTGCTTTCTTAACCACGGACTCAACCTGCAAGTCAACCTTTAGAGATTGTTGAGCTGCTATTCCTGCTGATAGTTTGTAACATGCAAGACTTCAGGATGAAACAAAATGAATGATTAAAACGTTGCAAGATATCCATCTTTCTCACAAATCTATATCAAGTTGGAATGGTATTTTTTGAAAGTGAAACAAAAAGTACTCAAAGCTATTGATTCAACCTTGCATCCTTGAATAATAAACATTCTGGATAATTATTATTTAATCAAAACTCAAATTGATGTTTCTAACATGAAGTAACTAAGGAATGTTTAACACTTGAAGAAAATAGCTTTACATCTGCAAACTGAAAAATCAGAATGAAAGGAAGTGTTTTCATTTTTTTGTTCCATTTACGCACACTGTGGATTTTCTGACAGTATACACCAGCCTTGGTTAATCTTTTGACAGAACTTCACAAATGTCATTCTTGATATTCAAATGTGACCCTCGAATGACCCTTTCTTCTGATTTCTCTACTATTCTCAAGGAGAAGCCTCTGTCTCTGACTGCACATTTCCCCACAACAGCACAATAAGCAACAGACTCTAGCTGCTGAAGAATTACAAAAAGGTAGTGGTGCAGCAAAATTCCAGGTCATACTAGCTACATAACCTATGTTGGCGGAAGGTAAAATTAGAGTGCACCAGGAAAATAATATCTGCATAAATAAACGTTCTGCCAGTTTTATAAAACAAATCTGCTGCTTTACACTAGTTTTAAATAGTGCAGCATAAATTTTGCCTGACTTAGGGATCTTAATAATGCATGAAAAATCTCACATTACGAATTTGAGAGTTTTAAAGTAGAGAGCCTCAGGTTAAGAGAAAAGATGCCATACTGTACCAGCCTGCTGTTCTTTCTTCCAGTTCATCACAGTTCTCCCATAAACAGATGCCTTGAGTAAATAACCAGATGTAGAAACTGCATTTTATTATATAGTAGCTGATATTTTGAGACATACCAATTTGAATAAGTGGATCTGCCTTTACTGTAATGCCAAACTTTCCTTCTTATGCTGGTCAACATTCTAAATGGCTTCTTCACTTGAGACACTGCCCATCCTGTCAAAGCCATCCCAATAAATGACATTGATAAATCATCATACTTTTTGTGCTCCCTACAGCTTTTGACATACTCAATGACACAAGCCTCTTCTAATACCAATTGCCGCCCTCTGTTGTCTGGCTTAGTGAGACTACCCTTGTTTGGCTCCACTTTTAACGTTCCAATTGTAATCAGAGCACCATGAGCAATTACTTCTTTTCTCACAACATCTCCAGAGTTGCCAAGATTCTATCCTTGGATCAATGTTCTTTATGTATGTGCTGACATTTGGGAAGAAAGAAGGGAAGAACAGAGAGAAAGAGGTGAGAAGTGGGAGAGAAAAAGGTGGGGGAGAGGAAGAGGTGGGGGAAGGAAGATGTGGGAGGGAGGAAGAGGTGGGTGGAGGAAGAGGTGAGGAAGGAAGTGGTAGTGGAGGAAGGAAGAGGTAGGGGAAGGAAGAGGTTGGGGGTAGAGGAAGGAAGAGGTGGGGGGGAGAAAAAAGAGGTTGGGGAGAGAAAGACGTGGTGGGGAGGAAGAGGTGGGTGGAAGGAAGACTTGCATAGTGTCTAAACTTGACTGTTCCAATGCATTCCTGGCTGTCTCCATCATTCTGCCCTTGAAAATACTGATGTCATCCTTAATCAGTTCACCAGCTCCTGTTGAAATGATGCCATGGCAATAAAGTCATCAATTTTTTCAAACACTTCCATGGTCTTGCTCCTTTCCAGCTCTAATTATCTCCAGCCTCATAACTTTCCAATGTGGCCATCCATATTGCATTCTGATCGCTTTATCATCTGATTTTATTTGCAGTCCAAACTTGACCAAACCTTTTGCTCCATACCCAATACTGCATTACAGAGATTCAGCAATTAATTTGCTTTCTAATGCTCCTACGAAGTGCATGAGGGTGTTTTCCACATTACAAACCAGTTCTTGCACTTCTGATGGCACTCATCAATATTAAAGACGTTAGGGAAATGCAAATTGCTGTTTTCACGGCTTCCATACAAGATGATTTGATAAATCCTTGAACAATCTATTACTTACATCTTCATTAATCCTGAAACGAAACATCAGTGCTTTTGTAACAGTGATAGTGACTCTACCTCTGAGCCAGAAGGTCTGGGTTCAAGTTCCACTGCGCAAGAGTTGTGTCTGAATAAGTTGCAATTTTACTTTTGGGAAATTTACGCCTCATTCTCAATGTGAATCTTTTTGATCCCCTTGCCAGATCCCATTGGAGAAAAAAATGGCAAATTAAAATACCAATAATCAGGGCATATAGGTGGACTCAGTGTATAAAACAACTGCATCTTGCCACAAAAATCATGTATATGCATAAACCCTGGCAGGCATGTTGAACTGCACCCTCGCCTCTCTTTTCAGCCATGTCATGCCACACACACATTCGTAGTCTCACTCAACGTTTAACCCACAAATGAATGTTTTACCTGAGCTCATAGAACAAAATTGCTTTGTTGCAAAGATGCACAAGAGTTTAAGATATGCACAATGGTAGGTGCAAACTGCATGTCAAATTTGTGACCACCTATACACAAGCGAGGCATTCACACCCAGCCATAAATCAATACCCACTTTTGAAGGCTTCTAAGTTAGACTTGTACACGGATACCTCATATCAAAGGAGCGAATAAATTTTGTAACAGCTCCAGATGATGAATCAAGCTGAAACGATACCATAAGGCATCACTGTATGCACATTCCTTAAAAGAAACTACCAAAGTTAATCAACCAAACTTTTTGTAGTGTTTGAATTAAATCCAATTTGTCTCACAAGCATAATTCCTCATCTATTCTCCTTTATCAGTTCTTCCCAGATTTAAAAAAAGTGCATTTTTATTTGTTAATTGAATGAGCGCAGGTGAGTAGATGGCTTTTTTGGGAAATCAGGAAAATTAAGTTGACAATCGTAAACAGTTCAGACAGGAAAGAGTTGGAAGAATGCAATTATGTTGTTCTCCATTCTGTATACTTCAAGGAAGTCTTTTCTTAATAATTTCAACTTTAACCATCAACTTCAAGATATCAGATTCTATTCAATACATATTAGTGCTCAACTTTGGCTCAACTAATAAATAAACAAATGTTGTTACCTGTAATGAAGTCAAAAGGATTCAGGAATAAAAGGAGTATGCATTTTAAGGAGACAATATTGTAAAAGTCCACTGTCACTTTTCCTTCTGAGTTGGGTTAGCTCATTACATTCTAAGTCATTCAGAACAATTATGTGAAGATAACTGATAAGACATCACTTTAAAAATTACAAACATGTGTGCTATTATTGGCTGTTACTTCACAAAGTCCCTTCAGATTTTTAAGATTTTGATTGGGCCCCTCCAATCAAACAATAAAAAGACTTTTATGGATTGTGATCTTCACCACTCAATGAATCCTCCTCCCAGCTAATGCCTTATGCATCCTATTCAACATAAAGACTGCCTACATCGAGGTCTCATCAATATCACCTACATCTGCCTCATCTCACCCATTCCCGAAAACTTCAAGCATGCCTTCCTCAACTCCAAACATGACAATTTCAATGTACTTCTCATTGTCCTCCCATCTCCTAGCCTCCAAACTATTCATCTGAAATGCTGATGCCTGCATTCTAACCTCTACTGATCCCCAATCATTAATTACTCCTGTTTCCTTTCACCTACATTGCTCCCACTTCAGTTTTAGAATACTCATCCTCATGTTCAAATCTCTGCATGGCCCTATACTCATTTCTCACCTTCTCCAGCCCTGCATAGCAGAAACTATGAACTCTGGTGGATCTCTCACTTCTTTCATTAGCAGCCAAGCCTTTAACTTTCTAGGTTCTAAGCACTGAAATTTAGACCACACCTCAGCACCTTTCTCTGGATTTAAGGCCCTCCTTAAAACCCAATCCTCAATTCACTTCTTCCAAGTACATAATTCTTTGGCCTAGGGTTATTTTGTGTCTCATTATAATTGTGAACCATCTTGGAATCTTCTATTACATCAAAGTTGGTGCATAAATGCAAATTATCGGTGTTCATTGCAAATACCAAAAGGAGAGATACACGTGGGCCATGCTGGTAATGTGTGTTCCAGATAAATTATATCAAAGGACCAGCTGGTATTCTCTATCGGGTAACAGAGTTAGGATGCAGCATTTCCCACTAGCTTGTAAATTCTGAAAAATTCTGAATTCCAAAAAAAAGTCCATGCCTAAAAGTGAAATGTGTTCCTTTTTCAGGGCACCCACTACTCCAGAAGATGCAAATATGACTGTTTTTAATTTTGATCTTTACACGTGCAGCATCTAAGAGCTGTTTCTGGTAATAGCCTTTGGAATATTTTTCTGCAGCAACTTAACTAATTATCAGTGCAAACACTTTGTTGATTTCATTAACAAACTTTCACATTTTGTTTCCAAATTCCTTTGAAGGCACTGTCCACTCATTTCAGAAGTATAGCTTCCGGACACAGCACGCAGTGTCATTTATTCATTACAACTCAAGTTTGTGGCAAGTGAATCCACAGCAAACATAATCCATCAAAATGTCCTAAATGTTTGTTCTTTGCTTTTAATAAAGTCCCTTTCTTATTCAACATCCTGTGGCCCAGTTACAGATAGCTTGCTTGTTAAGAAAAGATTCAGAGAGTAATTTGAGAAAAGGTTTATACTGATATATAGACATGGGGACCAATACATATCTTTGTATATCTGACATGATTTCCTGGTTTTCTATTTTTTAAATTAAACTGTTATTAGTCTGCATCATGAAAAATACTTAGATTCTATTTTTGGCTGGTTTAGGATTTTTTGGTATGATTTTAGGTTCATTCCTTCCTTGACCAATCTGTACTAAGATAACTAGGAATCGATCAATCATTCTGAATTGTTTTTGGTGAGGAAACAGAAATTTTACTTTTCATACTGTGAAATCAGTACACAATAATCTCCATCTTTGAAATAAATGTAAACATATTTGTAATCAGCAAAGTGAAATCAAAATCCAGTTCATCAAACTCAAGGTGCAAATCACACTGATTTTGCAATTTCTCCAGTTTTTGGACAGCTCACACTACAATATAGCAATGATGTGGAGGAGCCGGTGTTGGCCTGGGGAGGACAAAGTTAAAAATCACACACCACCAGGTTGTAGCCTAACAGGTTTATTTGGAAGCACTAGCTTTTGAAGCGCCACTCCATCAGATAGCACAGCTTTTCTTTTATTCATTTGTGGGACTTGGGTGTCGCTGGCTGGCCAGTATTGATAGCCCATCCCCAATTTGCCCTTGAGGAGGTGATGGCGAGCTGCTTTCTTGAATCGTTGCCGTCCACCCGCTGTGGGTTGACCCACAATGCCAGTAGGGAGGGAATTCTGCAATTTTGATTTAACGACTATGAAGGAATGGGGGTATATTTCCAAGTCAGGATGGTGTGTGGCTTGGAGGGGAATGTGCAGGTGGTGTGTTCCCAAATACCTGCTGTCCTTGTCCTTCTAGATGGAAGTGGTTGTGGGTGTGGAAGGTGCTGTCTAAGAATCTTTGGTGAATTTCTGCAATGCATCTTGTAGATAATACATACTGCTGCTACTGAGTGTTGGTGGTGGAAGGATTGAATGTTTGCAGATGTGGTGCCAATCAAGCGGGTTGCTTTGTCCTGGTGTCAAGCTTCTTGAGTGTTGTTGGAGCTGCACCCATCCAGGCAAGTGGGGAGTATTCCATCACACTCCTGACTTGTGCTTTGTAGATGGTGGACAGATTTTGGGGTGTCAGGAGGTGCGTTACTCGCCACAGTATCCCTAGTCTGAGCTGCTCTTGTAGCCACTGTGTTTATGTGATGAGTCCAGTTGAGTTTCTGGTCAATGATAACTCCAAGGATGTTGACAGTGGTAGGAGATTCAGTGATGGTAATACCTTTGAATGTCAAGGGGCGGCGGTTAGAGTGTCTCTTATTGGTAATGGTCATTGTCTGGCATTTGTGTGGCACGAATGTTACTTGTCACTTGTTGGCCCAAGCCTGGATATTGTCCAGATCTTGCTGCATTTGAGCACGGACTGCTATAGTATCTGAGGAGTCGTGAATGGTACTGGACACTGTGCAATAATCAGTGAACATCCCCACTTCTGACCTTATGACAGAGGTCATTGATGAAGCAGTTAAAGATGGTTGGGTTTGGGACACTACCCTGAGGAACCACTGCAGAGATGTCCTGGAGCTGAGATGACTGACCCTCCACAACCAAACCACCTTTCTTTGTGCCAGGTATGACTCTAACCAGTGGAGAGTTTGCTCCCGATACCCACTGATTCCAGTTTTGACGGGGCTCCTTGATGCCATACTCGGTCAAGTGCAGCCTTGGCGTCAAGGGCTGTCACTCTCACCTTCCCTCTGGAATTCAGCTCTTTTGTCCATGTTTGAACCAAGGCTGTAATGAGATCAGGAGCTGAGTGACTCTGGCAAAACCCAAACTGAGCGTCACTGAGCAGGTTGTTGCTGAGCAGGTGCCGTTTGATTTTCCTGTTGATGACGCCTTCCATCACTTTACTAATGATTGAGAGTAGACTAATTGGGCAGTAATTGGCCGCGTTAGATTTGTCCTGCATTTTGTGTACAGGACACATGTAGGTAATTTCCACATTGTCGGGTAGATGCCAGTGTTGTAACTGTACTGGGACCTTACTATCACCTTCCACCCCGATCTCAAATTTACCTGGACCGTCTCAGACTCCTCCCTCCTCTTCCTAGACCTCTCCATTTCTATCTCGGGCGACCGACACAACACAGACATTTACTACAAACCGACGACTCCCACAGCTACCTAGATTACACCTCCTCCCACCCTGCCCCCTGTAAAAACGCCATCCCATATTCCCAATTCCTTCGCCTCTGCTCCCAGGAGGACCAATTCCAATACCGAACAGCCCAAATGGCCCCCTTCTTCAAAGACCGCAATTTCCCCTCCAACATGGTTGACAATGCTCTCCACCGCATCTCCTCCACTTC
>NC_057744.1:16717096-16773525 GCF_004010195.1 Chiloscyllium plagiosum
TCCCACCTTTTATCTCGGCCCGCTTGGCACACCAGCTTCATTCCTGAAGAAGGGCTTATGCCCGAAATGTCGATTCTCCTGCTCCTCGGATGCTGCCTGGCTTGCTGCACTTTTCCAGCATCAAACTTTTCAACACTTTTTGTAACTGTACTGGAAGAGCTTGGCTAGAGGAGCGGCAAGTTCTGGACCACACGGCTTTCGTAATATTGCCAGAATGTTATCACCGCCCATTGCCTTTGCAGTATCCAGTGCCTCCAGCCATTTCTTGATATCACATGGAATGAATCGAATTGGCTGGAGACTGGTATCTATGATGCTGGGGACCAATGGAGGAACCAGAGATGGATCATCCACTCGATAATTCTGACTGAGAGTTGTTGCGAATGCAGCAGCCTTATCTTTTGCACTGATGTGCTCGGCTCCTCCATCATTGAGGATTGGGATATTTGTGGAGCCTCCTCCCCCAGTCAGTTGTTTAATTGTCCAACACCATTCACGGCTTGATGTGGAAGGACTGCAGAGTTTTGCTTTGACCTGTTGGTCGTGGAATCATTTAGCTCTGTCTATGCTATATGGCACACAAGTAGTCCTGTGTGGTAGCTTCGGAAGGTTGACACCTCTTTTTAAGGTATGCCTGACGCTGCTCCAAGCATGCCCTCCTGCACTCTCCATTCAGCCAGGGTTGATCCCCTGGCTTGATGGTAATGGTCGACTGGGGGATATACCAGACCATGAGGTTACAAACTGCACTTGAGTACAGGTCTGCTGCTGTTGAAGGGCCATACCACCTCATGGATGACCAGTCTTCAGCTGCTAGATCTGTCCCATTTAGCATAGTGACAGTACCACACAACATGATGGAGGTTATTCTCAATGTGAAGGTGGAACTTTGTCTCCACAAGGACAGTGCGGTGGTCACTTTTACCAATACTGTCAAGGACAGATGGTTCTGCAGCCAGCAGATTAGTAAGAATAAGGTCAAGTATGTTTTTCCCTCTTGTTGGTTCCTTCACCACTAGACCCAGTCTAGCAGTTATATCCTTTTAGGACCTGACCAGCTCGATCAGTAATGCTGCTGCCGGGGCATTGAAATCCCCCACCCAGAGTACATTTTGCACCCTTGCCACCCTCAGTGTTTCCTCCAAGTGTTGTTCAACATGGAGGATTACTGATTCATCAGCTGAAGGAGGGCAATAAGCGGTGTCCTTGCCCATGTTTAACCTGAATCCAAGATAGTTCATGGGGTCAGAGTCAATGTCAAGGACTCCCACAGTAACTCCCTCTCGACTGTATCCCACTGTGCCGCCATTTCTGCTGGGTCAGTCCTGCCAGTGGGACATGACATATCCAGGGATGGTAATGGTGGTGTCTGGAGTGTCATCTGTAAGGTGTGATTCATATGAATGACTATGTCAGGCTAATGCTTGACTGGTCTGTGAGACAGCTCTCCCAATTTCAGCACTAGCCTCCAGATGTTGGTAAGGAGGACTCTGCATGGTCAACTGGGCGGTTTGGGATTTTGACGTTGATTTTTCCAGTTCCAGCGTCAATGCCAGGTGGTCCGTCCGGTTTCATTTCTTTTTTGCAACTTTCTAGTGATTGATACAACTGAGTGGCTTGCTAGGCCATTTCAGAGGGCAGTTGAGAGTCAACCACATTGCTGTGGCTCTGGAGTCACATGTAGGCCAGACCAGGTAAGGATGGCCGATTTCCTTCCCTTAAGGACATTAATGAACCAGATGGGTTTTTCCAACAATTGTTGAAACTTTATTGCTGGAACAGCACAGCAGGTCAGGCAGCATCCAGGGAACAGGAGATTCGACGTTTCGGGCACAGGCCCTTCTTCAGGAATGAGCAGAGAGTGTTCAGCAGGAGAAGATAAAAGGTAGGGAGGAGGGACTTGGAGGAGGGGCGTTGGAAATGTGATAGGTGGAAGGTGTGCAGTGAGAGAGGGACTCACTGAAATCTTTGTAGAGAGAGGCAGAGAGCTTCTGCAAGGAAGGCATCCTTGTAAGAGGATTCGCAGTAGGTTGAAATCTTCGAGGAGAAAGTGAGATCTGCAGATGCTGGAGATCAAAGTTGAAACTTTATTGCTGGAACAGGGTGGAGGTGAATCTGTGGTGGATATGGAATTTTCCTTTGGGGCCTTGGAGAGAAGTGGGGGGGGAGGTGTGGGCGCAAGTGTTGCACCTCCTGCGGTTGCAAGGGAAGGTGCCGGGAGTGGAGGTTGGGTCGGTGGGGGGTGTGGATCTGACAAGGGAGTCGCGGAGTGAGTGGTCTCTACGGAAAGCTGATAGGGGAGTGGAGGGAAATATATCCTTGGTGCTGGGGTCTGTTTGGAGGTGGCGGAAGTGACGGCGGATGATGCGCTGTACATGGAGATTGGTGGGGTGGTAGGTGAGGACCAGTGGGGTTCTGTCCTGGTGGCGGTTGGAGGGGCGGGGCTCAAGGGCGGAGGAGCGGGAAGTGGAGGAGATGCGGTGGAGGGCACCGTCGACCACGTCGGGGGGGAAATTGCGGTCCTTGAAGAAGGAGGCCATCTGTGTTGTACGTATTTTGAACTGGTCCTCCTGGGAGCAGATGCGGCGGAGACGAAGGAATTGGGAGAATGGGATGGCGTTTTTACAGGGGGCAGGATGGGAGGAGGTGTAGTCCAGGTAGCTGTGGGAGTCGGTAGGTTTGTAGTAGATGTCCGTGTTGATTCGGTCGCCTGAGATAGAAACAGAAAGGTCTCGGAAGGGGAGGGAGGAGTCCGAGACTGTCCAGGTGGATTTGAGGTCGGGGTGGAAGGTGTTAGTGTAGTGGATGAACTGTTCAACCTCCTCGTGGGAGCACGAGGTAGCGCCGATACAGTCATCAATGTAGCGGAGGAAAAGATGGGGGGTGGGGCCAGTGTAGTTGTGGAAGATGGATTGTTCCACATACCCTATGAAGAGGCAGGCATAGCTGGGGCCCATGCGGGTGCCCATGGCTACTCCTTTTGTTTGGAGAAAGTGGGAGGATTGGAAAGAAAAGTTGTTCAGGGTGAGGACCAGTTCGGTCAGTCGAAGGAGGGTGTCGGTGGAAGGGTACTGGGTGGTACAGCGGGAAAGGAAGAAGCGGAGTGCTTTGAGTCCTTCGTGATGGGGGATGGAGGTGTACAGGGACTGGATGTCCATGGTGAAGATGAGGCGTTGGGGACCGGGGAAGCGGAAATCCTGGAGGAGGTGGAGGGCGTGGGTGGTCCAACAATTTTCCAACAATTGACAATGGTTTCATGATCATCAGTCAACTCTTAATTCCAGATAGTTTTTTTAAATTGAATTCAAATTCCCCCATCTGTTGTGGTGGGATTCAAACCCAGGTCCCCAGAGCATTATTTTGGGTTTCTGGATAAATAATAGAGCGATAATACCACTAGGCCATTGCCTTCCCTAAAGCTACCTGATGAAGGAACAGCATTCTGAAAGCTAGTGCTTCCAAACAAACCTGTTGGACTATAACCTAGTGTTGTGTGCTTTTTAACTACAATATAGCAGGCTAACCCTATCAAAGGCTCAATAATGCGATGGACAGGCAATAATCTATTCGTCACGTGCAGAGCACAGTACAGGATCACAGCGCGCTATTCTATGACAGAGACCAATACAGACGCAATTAACTTTCTCTTCACTGTCATATACAAAGCATTCACTATCACAATACATGATGATAGTCCAGGCTGGATGTATGTTATCTGTTAGCTCGTTAATCCAGCAGTACTACTACACATTCACCCACCTGCCCTGTCCCTATCTCTGTACATTACCAATAAAAGCTAATTCACACTGTTGGATCCCAAAAGTCGACTTCAAAGCACTACCCAAGCCAATGTCTATGTATTCGCTCTTCATAGATTAAAAATGTAAACAATGGCCCACATTGTCCTTGTGGTTAAAGCCTGAATATTCTGATAATCTGTTTTATTTTAAGAAATAAGTTTTCAAAAACTGCAAATTCCTAATGTGATTATCAATAAAATGTCATTTGTCATTGTATTCACTGGTTTCAAATATATATTTCCCCTAAACCGTTTTGTAGTGATATTATGTTAATAGCAAGGTTGTTTCCCATACAACACATGTACTTCAGGTAGTTTGCCTGTGTTTAACTTTGACAGATAAATGTAAACAAGTCTGTGTGTACCAGAGAGACACATTTTTGAAACAGAGCCAACATATTACATTCAGTGGAATACAATGCAGGCACAATACTGTCACTTACAACAATTCCAGGAAACAAATCAGGGTCTAACTTGTACTTAATCAGTTATGGGATGTGAACTGATGTGGACAGCAAGGACAGCATTTACTTTCTGTCCCTAATTGCTTCGGGACAGAATGTTGAAGTGCTTCGGAACTGTTGCAGGTCATGGTATGTAGCGATAGACATGATCCTCATAACAGGAGGTAGGAGTTCCAGGATTTTGATCCAGTGACAGTAAAGGTACAGTGATATAGTTGCAAGTCAGGATGCTGTGCAACTTTGGAGGTGATAGTGGGATTAGGGGTGCATCTTGAACAGTGATGCTCTCATGTGCCTACAGCCCACATGCATGCTTCCAGTTTGTCAAAAGGCATCAAGGAGTGGAAGGTGTTGGATAAAAAGCTGCTGTAAGTTGCTGTTGTGCACCTTACAGAATATACACACTCCAGCCACTGTTCATTCAGGGCAGAGGCAGTGAATATTGAAGGTGTTAAACAAGCGCTAGTCAAACAAGCTTCTTTGTCCCACATGATCTTACAGTTACACTACATCAAAGAAAGGGCTGTTTGGCCCATGGAGTCAAACAATAATGAGCTTGGTTAGTGCTGTTTGAGCTATACTCATCCAGGCATGAGGACAGTATCCCACCACACTTGCACCTTTTAGACGGAGGATGGGCTTTGGCAAGTCAATAGTCAGAGTACTTACTGGAGAATTTACAGTTCTTGCTGCTGCAGCATTTATAAAGATGGCCCAGTTTAATTTCTGATCAATGCTTAGCCCCAGGATGTTGGCCATGGAGGATTCAGTGATGACAATGAGATTGAATGCCATGGGGAAAAGTCAGCTTCACTATTGTTGGAGATGGTCTTTGCCTGGCTTTTATAAAGCAAAAAAGTCCAAACTTGAATCTTACCCAGGTGTTGTTGCATGCAGACATGACCAGGTTCTGTATGCAAAGAATATCCTAAATGCTGCCATCACCAGCAAACAACTCCCTCCCAGGCATCTTGGGTTTGGTGCTCAAAGTGATTCCAACCAGTGAAGAGCATCCTCCTGATTTTGAATGATTTTAATTTTGTCTGGTCTCCTTGACGCCACATTCAGTCAAATGGTGTCTAGATGCTGAGGGCAATTCCTCTCACCTCACTTGTTGTGGGGTTTTAAAAGAACATCACATTTTCTTGGTTCCTGAGCAAAAAAAGAGTCCCCTTTCATCTTTTTCTCTGACACACAAGTTTCCAATTTTCTACAGAAATTTAGAACTTGGAGATATTCATTGACATTCATACTTTACTTTGATCTCTAGCACTTTTAAAAATGGATATGAAACAAAGAGCTGAGATCTGAAACGCACAGAAACGGAAACTGCTGGAAAACTCAACAGGTCTGGCAGTATTGATGGAGAGAAAACAGTTAACATTTCAAGTCGAGAAACCCTCCTTCTGAACTGGATAACAGATATATCCATTTCTGTTTGTAACACTCATTATGATGGCATTCATAATTCTAAATGTTGACTTTTTTTTCATCTTTCTGCTTATAGCCAAATTGCAAATCATCTGTTATCTCTCTCAAATGACAGTCTGGAGCTGGTAGTCAGTTGAATTCTAATTTTTCTACCCAGCTTTCCTTTGGTATTTTCTGTTTACAGTGTGATTCCCCATCCTGAAATCAATTTTCATAGTAATTACGTTTTAATTCTCAAACAAACAAAAAAATTAATACAATTACAAAATTAGACATATGAAGTAATTGAATAAGGACACCTTCTTATATTGAACCAATTCACCAATTATTTTGTGGCAATATAGAACCTACAGTTAGATTATGATCTTTACTTCATGAGGGATAAAGCATCTCCTGACATGGAGCATGGAGGGGAATATCAGGTTAATGGAAACACACGCCAATTCTCCCTACCTGATTATCCCATTTCTGTTCCCACAGGCAATACTTTGTAGGTTAATTTGAAATAAATTGTATTCATATTTTGGCTCAAAGCAAATGAAGGGCATGACCACAGTTGAATGTTTGGAAATGCAAGGGAAATTATGGCAGCTGGTACTTCCAACAAGTTTATCTGATCTCTAAAGTTGACTTTAAACTTAAATTTTAAATGATTTTGCACCAAGATAAAGCTTGAAAACGGGGTATTGCAAGGTTGAACTGAAATTCTCGACTTCTTGCTAAAATGACAGCAAGTAACCAGTTTGAAACTAACGGAATAAATAACTGAAGAGAAATGTAATTGTGTCGTAGCTGATACAGTTTCATACCCATTTTACACTGTGCACAATCCTTTCAGGATAATGATCAACTTAAAATTCAGGATACAGCATTAAATGTGACTTCAATTTAAAGTATTAGTGAAAAATATGAAATGTACTTTGGTACCCAAGTCAACCTTGCAAATACTTAATTTTAATCAGGTCAGCACTTAAAATGCAGTTTCACTGTTCGTCAACAACCAAAGGATGCTTGAAAATGCAAATTAAACATTTCAAATTACAGGTTAGCAATAAGGTTTCCTATGATAGAAACTGATTAATGAAACATAATTGCCCAACAAATTATAAGTACTGTCAAGAAATAGCATTCCCTTATCTTGAATTTCCAGAAAGAATGCATTTGAAAGTGCTTCCAGCAAGTTCATTATCTCCATCAAATGCAACTCCAGAAACAGTGAGCAATTTCTGTTTTTTCATTTAACTGTATGTAAGAAACAATGGAAAGTCTCATTGTCAATTCTTCACTATAAGATCGTGAAAACATCTTGCAATTCAAATTAGGAACTGTTACTTTAAGCTAAAAAGTTCCACAACATAATTTAAATATCTTTTGTCTCTTGGAGAATAGAAGGCAAACCAATTAAATTCATGATATCGGCTGCAACCACTCCAACTATAACTCATGTGGAAGGATATAATCATGGTATTGAAGTAAGCTCAAGTAGCTCTCCAAATGCATTTTTTCCCCTTCCCATTCTTCTCCGTGGGCCTTGCAATCATGCTGAGATATGGTTCTAAGTTGCTGTAACCCCATCCCCTCAGCCCTGTGTTTCAGGAAAATGCCTGTTCTTCTTCCAAACAGCTTGACAGATCATGTCAAAAACACTATTCAACAAATCCGTTGAGATTCATCATCTTCTCACATAAATCTAATTAAATCAGGTTCCTGCATGAGTCAATAGATGGTGAACATGGACCTCTCCCAGGTACACAGTGCGACTGTCATCCTGTCACTACTAAAGTGATGTCCAGTAGCAGAAACCACTGAACTTGATCATTCGTCAAAAATCAAAACAAGATGAACTTCTCTGGTAGCAGAGTTATTTCAACGCACCTCTAAATACTTCTTGTTACACCATAGTAATATTGCTTACAATAATCCTCAAAATTAAAATGGCAAAATTGTGGATTGAATAGAGTGTGTCCTTCTAGAAGAGTCACTGAGAGCAAGTGTGGTTTTTTTGCATTCAATCTATTTTTCTAATTAATCTGTTCACAGATGTTATTTTATACCTCTGGACCAGATGGGACTTCAACCCGGGCCTTCGGGCCCAGGGGCACTACTATCATGCCCTGTTGTGTTTGCAGGGTGATCTTTTGTTGTAGAGTAGTCCTTCATACCTGCGGGTGATACATTCCAAGACCCACCATGGATGCTCAAAACCGCGGATAGAAGCGAACCCATCCATTTAAATGGGAAATTTACCTCCCCGGCAGCCCCCAGTCCCGATATGCTCTATGTAATATGTTCAGGCCACAGTAAACCATGAGTAACTGAAACTGCAGAAACCGGACCAGTGGATATGACGGTCGTCCTGTATTGCAAAGCTGTTGATTGTGTTCATTATGTAGACAGTGTATCAAATGTCATTGCGACTGTGTGCTAACATTTCCAAGGGAAGTACAGACAGAAAGAAAGCTCTGCTAAGGAAGACAGAAATCCACAGTGACCACTTACACAACTCCATGACTATATTTTCAGAAAAGAAACTTCACAGCATTAATTTGTGTAAAGAAGAGTTTCTTAGAAATAAGCCATTAATAAAAGTAGAACTCCCTCATGATAAAGTTCTACATATTCTACAAATATATTACACCATTATAAATTAGTCCACTAACAATGTGGAAATTGTTGCTAGTTAAAATAATTCTTAAGTATTACTCTACTAATTAACATAGCAATCTTGATCAACAAATTGCTTTCTAAAAGCCCATTTTAAGATATACATGATTAAAAATGGTATAGAGGCTCCGCTGCTGTGTCACTAGACCAGATGTACCAAGAGACCATTCACAGTTGATTATTTTAAGAGAATGTGGGATAGATTGCAGAATACCTGAAGCTAGTAATCAAATTAAAGGATTTGAACATGAAACGTCATGAGCTTATTTGTCCAGCACCACTCTAATCTTGAATCTAGACTCTTACATGGGCTGTGTTTCAGCTAACAGTCCACAAAAAGACATCATGCATTCTCGCTCTATTTGCAATTTAGTTTACACACAATCTACGAAAGTTGGGAAACCAGCACCCTGTATTATAGGATGCAGTAAGAAAAGAGACGATCCTAATGATGAATCGTTTTATGAAAAATAGAGGATGATTTCATTGATCACTTCCCTTAAACTGTCTTTTCAAGTATCTTACTGATTAAGTCTGAGATAGCTAAATCCACCTTGTACTAGACTATAAACAGTTTTAAAATGCACTACAGCAGTCCAACCACAATACTGCTCTCATTCAAACAAAATACTGTATGACTACCAGTGAGAAGATATGTGTGTGTAATCGGTGCAAGTGACCAGTCAAAATACTATTATGACTTTTGTGCTCATGGGCTAGAGACTAGAAATGGCCACAGAACACTGGCAATTTAGTCTCAACTATGCAAACATAGTTTATTGATTTAGAAAATTCCTTAATTAGTTAGTCCTAATAACACTGGAGATGTAGCCACAGAATCCCTACAATGTCGAAACAGGCCCTTCAGCCCAACAAGTCCACACCGACCCTCCAGGGAGTATCCCACCCAAACCCATTCCCCTACCCTACTACTCTACATTTAGCTCTGACTAACACACCTAACCTACACATCCCTGAACACTATGGGCAATTCACCAACTTGCACATCTTTGGACTGTGGGAGGAAATCAACACAGACACAGGGAAAATGTGCAAATTCCACACAGACAGCTGCCCAAGGCTGGAATTCAACCCAGGTCCCTAGCACTGTGAGACAGCAGTGCTAACCACTGAGCCAAATCATTGAGAACAGTGGTGCAGTTTGTGTATCTAAATCCAAACTGAACATCCTATCATTATAACAATGAGCACAGAAGAGTGTCTACTTGGATAGTTGATCATTTATGGATACTGTGGTTATACCTATTATGTAATGAGGTATAGAGTAGCACCAGGCAACTCCTATTAAGCAATCCACTTACAGGGGCAACTGTCACCATCAAACTTCAGACAGGCCTAAGTTTATAACACTAGAGAAATAATCCATCCGCCAACCCTTTCTTCGACTGAGTAATTTGTTATTTTTACTGAAGTAAACAGGTTAAGACATCAATGAAGATCAAAGGTCCACCAGTAAAAAACAAGCACAGCAAAATGCTCAGGTCATTCGACAATGAGGACATAAAACTCTGGAAAGAGCAATGGCAGACGACAATAATAATGAAATCACTGAGCTTTAAAACTCTTAAATCTGTATCTTATTAAAAACAAGAAACTGGAAGGATCAATACAAGGTTCGAAAATAAAATATGCTCTTTAATCTACTTATGACAAATATGTTTTGTAAAGTTACATTCCTGTATTTCATGGGGAAAATGACATTTCACCCAGCTAAGATCTGTTTTCAGGTTGTACAAGATTTATAACACCGCCTATGTTCGAATTACCTATGGCAAAAGACTGACGATCTGCTTACATTGTCACCAGATAGTAAGAAAAACAACGCTAAATAAATGGTAAGAAATACGAATGAAATTAACACATCTACATTATTTGTCAATCATTTATCTTTTGAGCCATTTTGCCATGCTTGGGTGGTAGTGCCAATAAAAACAGCTGCTCATCTAGCAGAAATCTAAGATGGTGCAGACTCACGCTAAGTGATTTGTCATCTTAATAAATTGGAAAGTAGGAGGCAGTGGAGTTTTAGGGGCAAAAGTCTGCTCAACAAAAATTAATTGTGATTTTATTACAAAGTACACTTACTCAAGTTTATTGGAACAGAAACTGATGTTATTTAGAGTAAATTTGACATCAGGTAACAAGAAATGTTCAGCATCAACAGCTCGCTAGCACCATTAATGTTGGTGACAATTTTCATTCTGTTTTAAATTCAAGCAGAGAGATTAGCTCCAGTCAGTCAGAAAGGGGCTCTAACTCCATCTGTGCTGCTCATATTTAGGCCACGTGCTATAAGTGGGGATGGGAGATATGGTAATTTCCACAGAACAATGCAACCTGACTAATTTTTCAATTTCAAGTCAAGTACAATGAACAAATGGGAACTTATGTGGTTGCGAAAAAAAAACAAGTTGCTTTCCACTAAAAGGATTCTTGAATAATTTGAAGTCACTTTAATTGTCGTCCTTTTAATTTTGCAGTTAAGTAGGGACACCGCAGACCACTTGAGGGAATTGAAGTAAAACAGTTACATGAAAAGCATGAAAGCACTTAGAAAAATTGCCTACTCCTTGTTATTCACCATGCTCATTGTATTTACATAAGGGTACAGTAAAACATGACATTCAATCTCAACAGTTCTGTATTTGGCAGAGGGATGGACTAATAAAAATGTCAGTGACTAACGGAAGAAAATGATTCAAGAGGTCATCTTTGAAATCAGCCCTCTGCTCCACTGGGATGACAACTTCTTTCTTGCTTCATAATCTCACGCTCTCTTCTTTTAGAGGGACCTGGATTCACAGGATATAATTGGCAACTCAAGTTTGGGTCAACACCACTGAAAATATAAATGATGCTCTATGACTAATTCCCAATAGATACATTTTGTCATACCTAACCTGTGCTTATATGACATCATCTAAGCGCATTCCTCAACCTAACAGTATGTCACAGTAACAGTGGCACCATTAAATTATAATCAGGGAATGTCCTCTCCAGAAGAATAAGAAACACTTGAGAAATCGTCAGAATAATTAAATGGAGAAACGATAAGGTGACAACGCTCCCTGAACACTTGAAATATGCACCATGCTACTTTGCAATAGGATCTAATCTTGCATTCAAAGTTTTTGATCTTATTCCAGCTATAGGCAAACAATCCAGAGCTGACGAACTAATATTGATCTGTGTGTTAGACATAGTGACATGTCAGAATCCACAGCCAAACAGAAACACGCTGAAGCTTATCTCAATTATCTGAGCAGAAGACTGGCGTGTCAACTTTCACTGAGATTTATATCTTTATCCACTGAGGAATGAAATGACCTACTCCGCTGTATCATTGTTCACTTCCAGACTGAAATTATCTCTAGCTGAACACCAGTCACAGTCTTTGTTCCACATCAGATTTATTACAGCTTACCAGTTAAACAAAACATAACTCTGCTCTTACTTTCTGCTATTGGATTCCAGCATTCAATGTGCAAGGAAGACAATTGAAAGTTAGATACACTGCACTATACAGTATTCTTCAAGTTAGGTATTCGACATAGTGATAAATGCAATACTAGGGGGCACACATGTCTGGGATAATTAAACGGATCAATTTTGTAAATGTTTCCCATAACAGGGCAAGTAAATTTTACAAAAGAAGTCACAATCAACAGAGTCCGCAAATAATAATCCTGGAGCCAACTCTCAGCTCCTTTATGACTTATCCTGTGGGTCTTTCAATAGGCTGAATGCAGTCTCTACAATTAGTTTGGAATAACACTTACCAATAGAGCTAGACAAGTACCACTGGTATCATGCCACAATCAAATTTATAGAAAGATCTGACCAATTTTGGCCATTCGGATGAAACTCTTCTGCACCATTTCTAAAATCTAGAATCACACAGTAGAAAGACATTGCTCTCAGTAAAAGCAATACTACTATGATATGAAATTGGCTGTTTAGTGACCACGCAACATTTCTGCTCTCCACTGTGATTCAAATACTCATCATTAACATATTTGAAATTTACCAACTTTCATGTTGTTTGGTTATGCATTCCAATATCTTTCAACCATTAAGTCAGAAAACATCAAGTTTAGCTTCAGTTGTGATCATTTTTCTAATTATCTGGGTGTCAATATCAAGAGTTAACAAGGTAAATGTTTTAGTATTTGTTATCCAAACAAGCTCATATAACACATTTTGTTACAAGACAATGTTTTCCATACAAACTATTTCAACAACAGTGTTCCATACCTATCATTGCAAGCATAACAAATTTCGTCTTCAGGTAAATTTTAAACTATTGCAGAAAAGCTGTCCTGACCAGCTACTGTCAATATTTAATACTTTTTATTACTTTCATGTGTACATCCCCCACATTCTTTCAAAGGACAGCTGAAGACAAAAGGACATTTGCTGTTGTAGAAGGCAAGTTGTCTGGGAGGCAGCAATAGGTTTCATAAGTTACAACGAAAGCTGCTTGAAGTAGTCCAGGAAAATTCTCAAATATTTTAGAGTGTTGTTTTTAAAAGGAATATTCCAGAGTTTACAAAATTATGAGGGGCATGGATAGGATAAATAGACAAAGCCTTTTCCCTGGGGTCGGGGAGTTCAGAGCTAGAGGGCATAGATTTAGGGTGAGAGGGGAAAGATATAAAAGGGACCTAAGGGGTGACGTTTTCACGCAGAGGGTGGTACATGTATGGAATGAGCTGCCAGAGGAAGTGGTGGAGGCTGGTACAATTGCAAAATTTAAAAGGCATTTGGATGGGTATATGAATAGGAAGGATTTGGAGGGATATGGGTCGGGTGCTGGCAGGTGGGACTAGATTGGGTTGGGATTTCTGGTCAGCATGGATGGGTTGGACCAAAGGGTCTATTTCCATGCTGTACATCTCTATGACTCTATGAGTTCTTCCTAATTTGGCTTCAGATTCCAATTCAATGAGGGGAGTGGGGAGGATGATGTGTGCGGCTATAACTTTGGGTAGAGACAGTCTTCTGAGCTCAGATTGTCTTTTCTATAAGTTTAGAAAATCTCCTGCACAGATTAATTGAGTAATTGTATTTTTGAACTTATAGTGGATTCTGTGCGCGAAAGAATGGGTTACGTTTATCCAAATCCATTTTTCTTTGATCTATCAGGTAGAGCAAGTTTCCTCTTGCTAATCAGAGCTGAAGTGGCAAAATTACTGACCAGCACATTACTTTCAGCATTTAGCAATGCATTTATAAATGTTTTATGAATTACTATAGATAAATGGAAAGAGAGATTTATTAGAGCATAATCTTTCATATACAGTATTACATTTCTGAATAATATAGTTTGCATATTAGCTGCACATTATGACCACGTTGCAATTTTCTTCAGATACAACATAATCCGACTTTGGCCAGGCTGTCATCTCTAATTAACATATCTATTATTGCTTCATTATTATCTCAACAACAGAGCGATATGATATGTGACTTAAAATAATACAGAAGGCTCTTTAATCTATTATTATTATAAAATTCAATCCACCTCAGTCCATTCATCACTTTTAATTTATTGCAGAACAAATACTGAAAGTAGTCACAGGGTCTGCCCAATTGAAATGGTTTATGTTTGAATTTTAAAGCAATTTTTATTTACATTACTTCCACTAAAGCGTTACAGATCAATGATGCATTAACTTCAAGAGATTCATGTTCGCAGCAACATGTTCTCAAATGTTTTTAACTGAAAGTCAACTCCTTGCAAAATCAAAATATTTTCACACTTACATAATTGTCAGCCTTCCAGCAAAAAATACTTCATTAGCCACTTCTTCTATTCAAATTAATTTCTCTGAATTGAAGGTTGCAATAAATCATTTAAAATACACTGATTTAATATTGGCATGAATGGATTCGATCTTGATCAATAGCGGTTTTGTACTATCAACTGTTCTATTGCTGACTCAGCACTTGTCAAATAGCAATTGTGCATCAGGATATATGCAAAGAGTGCACATCAGCGCTTACCTTACACAATGTTCAAAGACCATGCAGTTAGTCATCTGATCTTTGCTATTTAAAATGTCCTCCAGTAGTGAACTCTTCTCACCAAATTTTAAATTCTATTCCAAATTAGGATAATAACATGATTTCTACCTTACCACAATATTAATCTGGTCTTCTGAATTCTAAGCCTCAAATTTAACTATTAAATTAATGACACTTGTTATAACTGATAAGTGAGGTGACCGCAACAGTTTTGTGCTTAGTCCCAGAAAATGCATTAAGAGGATATATTTACATACTTCCAGCTCATAAAATTCAAGCATTTGATGAAGCCATTTACATTTCAAAACACTTTCAAAAGGTGTTACCAACTGCATTCGTTTTAATGAGGTATAATTATAAAGTATGGCAAGCCACAAAAAAAATTGATAATTTTTCATTTGTACCCTCGCAAATCAATTTGGACTTAATTCCCAACTAATTGTGTCCCAGTACTCTATACAAGACCCTTTAATCATGATTGCTGTCTTACTCTGTTTAATCTTTACAGAAAGGTCTTGCAGAAATTTGTTTCTTTGCAAAAGGCAAATTATTCAAGTTATTCAGAGCTAGCTAGGGAATTCGAGACTTAGACCATTTCACTAGCTTCCAATAATAATTTCCCAGCCTGTATTTTCCAATACCAAAATTGTAGTAATTTCAATTGATCCAGAACATGATTCAAATACAAGGGCTAAGGGGGCTCCAGATAAGTGAAGAGAGGATGAACTTTCAAAATCTCTAAATGTACCAATTAGGTTAAATGCAGGTTCACAAGCCAGTCTGAAGATTCCAATCGAAAAAACTCACATGATACACAAATTACAACTGAGTTAAAGAGAACAGAGCATTGTATCAGCTGTCACATAACTCATTCAGCCTGACTTAAGGGTAACAGTGAATAAAATACTGGAGATGTTTCCACTGATCAAATTTCATTATAAACGGTATAATTCCATAAGTACACCTAGTAGGACAGGAATGCCAGCTTTGTTTTTATTCTATGCCACTATATACCCTGAGTTCACCTCAGTAACAGAGTGAGTCAGCACATTTGTCTTCTCATCAATTAGTTCCATATTAGAATAAACTGATGAAATAGTTGTTTACTCTTCCCAGCTGCTGCAAGAGTGGCAACAGAAATGAAGTGTTTTTTTTGCCAATTCCTGATGAGCACATGTCCAGAACTTCCACTAAAAAAAACATAGACGGATGAATAAGTATACAAACAATAGAAGTGAAGGAGAAACAAGCCAGCAAATTGAGTTTAAATAAACTGCTGGAGGATAGGATTTGGTGCTGGAACACATTTCAAAATGAATGCCATTTGCATAGATTCACCCAAAGTGTGAACTCCACTCCATTAAATCCAGATCAATACTTTCCCAATTCTTTAAGCAAAAAAAAATGTTCCTCTTAAGTTGCTTGATCACAAGAAGGGAGTGGGATAATTCTGCATTCTTTAGTGTTTGAGCAGAGATTAGGTGGATCTGTTTTGATTTTAAATCTATAAGCCTGCTTTTCAGACTTACTTGGTAGATAATGATAGACAAATGATATTAATACGGATGCTGCACTTGAAATACACTAATTCCATGCCTTTCATCACAGCCTGAGTAATTTTAATTGCGCAAATTTCTCACTTCAAATTCGCTTTGTGGTCTGGATCATTTGCATGTTTGAAGTGATGCAGGCTCCAGGCTATCAAATATCAACTATTTTACCACAAATTAACATTTAGATGCCATAAATGCAGTTCACCTTCCAAAACAAGATGAAAAGATGACTTGCGTTGTGAAAATCTAAACAGCGTCGCAAATTTCAGTATCGGGATTTTAATGATTCATTCACAGGAATGTTTGAAGTAAAATGGCACCTGGTGCATAAAAGGCTTCCTCTACAAAAGTCAATAACAAAAATCTTTAATGGGGATTCTATGTTACCTTGGATACAATATTTCAGTTTTGATAACAACAGATGCTGGTGATCATTAAATAATACACAGATTTAGCAGTTGCTATATCTGGCATAGAACCTTGTCTGGCAACAGCAAATAATAAGCAGTGCCAGCAGCAGAAACTATCACTGCAGCACCAAACAAAGAAAAATAGAATTGAGCCAATAGATCCGGTTAAGCTCATCTTTTCTGCACCTTGACCAAATTACTATTTTTGTGTGTTATCTGGAAGATTTGAGAAATAGGCAGCATAGCTAAAGGGTCAGCTATCACAGGTTTATTCAAATGTGACTGGACGCAGAAAATTTCAGGTGACATTAATGCAAATGAAATCAAAACAATGGGGAAAGCTTTCTCTTTTTTGAGACTGAGGGTCTTAGTGTCACGGCAAGAACGTCTTCGCCTTGGGGGTTGGGTGGTGGGGGGGGGGGGTTCAGGTGGGTTTCTCTGTACAATAAAATTCTTCTCAGAACATCACATATTCATGAAAACAAAAAGTGCAGGTCAGGCAGCATCCATGAAGAGAAAGCGAGCTAACACTTAAAAGTACAGATGACTCTTTGTCAGAGCTGAAGCAATGAAGTGTCACCTGGACTTGAAACGTTAGCTTGCCTTCTCTCCACAGATGGGCAGAAGTGGGTACTGCAGATGCTGGAGATTAAGTCAAGATTAGGGTAGTGCCGAAAGCACAGCAGGTCAGGCAGCATCCGGGGAGCAGGAAAATTGATGTTTGGGCAAAAGCCTTTCGTCAGGAAGCCCTGATGCAGGGCTTTTGCCCAAAACGTCGATCTTCCTGCTCCTCAGATGCTGCCTGACCTGCTGTGCTTTTCCAGCACTACTTTAATCTCTTCTCTCCATGGATGCTGCCTGACCCACTGTGATCTCCAGCATTTGTTTTGTTTTCAGTACAGATTCCAGCATCTGCAGTAATTTGTTCCTATCACATATTCATGCCTGGGACAAAACGCCAAATTTTATGGATGGATGTGCAGGAAGTTGCCTCTGACAGGATCTCCTGAGTGTCAAAATCCAGGATTCATGCTAAAAAAAGCACATGGATAACACTTCACTCTCGACAACCCAGGAGCATCACTCAACATCTACTCATCATCTCTGGGAATGTCAGACACCAAGTTAAAAAGCAGCACACTGTTTCAGTGCTGCCACCCTGGCAACTCTGCTGAAAGCTGCCCAGGACTGAAGTCCGTACACTTTGGACAGCAACAAGCCATCATTGTGACTGACAGAGGCAACATAGACAGATGAGGTTGGAAAGACCACTGCCCATGGACAAGCTCAAGAAATCCTGGTTCCTGTTGTATAAAAGAATGCTGTGCTCTGCCAGGATTTGTACCACTTAGAGACAAGAAAACTGCTGATGCTGGAACACAAAGTAGGCGAGCAGGAAGCTAGAAAAATACAGCAAGCCAGGCAGCATCAGGAGGTGGAGAAGTTGACATTTCAGGTATACCGTCTTCAGAAATGGAGGTGGGGGTAGGGGGAGCTGCAGATAAAGGTGCAGGAGAGTGGGAAGGGTTGAAGGGTTATGGATGGGGAGGAGGGTGGAATTGTGAGGTGGTGATAGGTGAATACAGGTGATGGGTACGACCCAGTTGGCCGATAGGAGAAATGAATCCGGTTGACACCTGGAAGGAAGAGTCAGTTTAATGGATGTAAGGGAAGAAGCGAGGCTGGAAATGGAGTGGGGGAGGATGAGTGGGAAGATTATTTGAAGTTGGAGAACTCAATGTTGAGTCCTCCTGGGCTGGAGGCTACGACATTGAGTTCTCCAATTTCAAATTTGAGCAGCCTCCAGCCCAGGAGGTCTCAACATTGAGTTCTCCAAATTTCAAATAACCTTCACACCCATCCCCCCCACTCCAGTTCCAGCCCCTCCCTTTCCTTCCCTTCTATTCCTTCGACCAACCCTTCCTTGCAGCTACCAAGCGGATTCATTCCGCCGACTGACCAACCAGGTTGTATCTACTACCTGTATTCACCTATCATTACCTCACATTCTGCCTCTCTCCCCATCCTTAACACGTCTTCTTCCTCCCCCCCCCCCTCCCATTTACCTGCAACTCCCACTACTCCCACCTCCGAGGGGTTATACCCGAAACATCAACTTCTCCACCTCCTGATGCTGCCTGGCTTACTGGGTTCTTCAAGGATTTATACCACTGTCGACTCAAAACCTCCTGCTCCAATGAGTGGGACACACCACTGGCTTAGACACTCTGGAGGCAGGAAACATGTTTCCGCTGATGGGTGAGTCCCGAACCAGAGGACATAGCTTAAAAATAAGGGGTAGGCCATTTAGGACAGAGATGAGGAGAAACTTCTTCACCCAGAGAGAGGTGGGTGTGTGGAATGCTCTGCCCCAGAAGGCAGTGGAGGCCCAGTCTCTGGATTCGTTTAAGAAAGAGTTGAATAGAGCTCTCAAGGATAGTGGAATCAAGGGCTATGGAGATAAGGCAGGAACAGGATACTGATTGAGGATGATCAGCCATGATTATAATGAATGGTGGTGCAGGCTCGAAGGGCAGAATGGCCTACTCCTGCACCTATTGTCTATTGTCTATTGTTGTCACAGCACAAAGCTGTCAACCAAGATGGTAGGCTGCCAGGCATCTCTGCCTCATGATGAATGTCCATCACTTCAATTCAGCTACAATTTACTATATCTGGCACCACAGATGTACTGCCTCACCCACATCTGCCAGGGTTCACACAAAAATAAAAGGAACTATCACACTCAGCAGATCATTCACCATCAAGCGCTGACCTTGCATCATAATTGGGAGAATATATAAATCTGATACATTTATCCACCAAAGGCTTGCATGGAACAAGGGAACAAATACAAAAGATAGCCTTTTCAGCTGACCTTCCCAATTTGAATTTTTTACAAACATTTTAAAAGTATACTTTATGTTCAAAAAATACCTTTATGCATATGCACAGTCCCAAACACAGTACAGTTCTGTACAGTGCCATATCAAGGAAACAAACAGTGCAGTCTGACTCTATCTAAAAAAACCCAAAATTCATCTCTTACTTGAGCCAGATTGTATTTGCCTGCATTTGAGGCACTAGGAGGGTCTGATAACTGAACGAATTCCCATTTAACTTCACCAGATATTGGTCTTTCCACACTGAGCCTTGGCACCAGCTGCCCCTAACTTTAGTGGTTTCCTTAGCAATTGCATCGGCTGGCCTCTGTTAGGTTGCCGGCCTCAGATGTGACTGCCTTGCTTGAGCAGACGTGTTGGGCCTGTTTGTCTTCACACAAAAAGTGATTGTGCCAACAAGCAGCTTGTTTATGAAAGTGCAGTGTTGGTGAAGAGATTTATAGTCACCACAACTTGGGGGAAGCAGTCCACTCTACCAGGTCCATGCACCAGATCTGCAGTCAGGTTTGTGAACACACTGGTAGCTAGTGGATAACAAGACTGTGCCCATGATTGCAATTCTAACAGCTTAGGATGTTGGTTAATGTTCACGACATGCTGATGAGTGCAAAACAGCAAAGGCTGGGAAACCTGACCTGCCTGCCTAAACTTTGCTAAGAACTTGATAGCACAGGTTTAACCCCTTGTTGCAAAACTGAATTTTTGCCTCCTGCTCAGCTAAGTACCACTACTAACCCTTCTAAAAGTTCCTGACAATACCAGGAGACCTAGCATGTCAAATTATATTTATTTTGATTGCAAATTAGTTTCCCCATTCAATTCTTTACCAATTTCCAGATTAATCTCTGCAATGGTATATGCATGGTGCAGACCTCAGATGCAGCCCACTCAAATTCAGTCATTGGCAATTTGTCCCCTCTCCTTTATTCTTAACAATTTTGACCCTTCTCGGGATTTGGATCCATAGATGCTAAAACAGCTCCCAAAAATCAAAGAGATCATTATTAGAAACAAGAACTGGCACGTGAGCTTATTCAAATTATTCACCACAAGCGATACTGAGGGGGCGGGGAGAAGGGTTCCCTCATCTCTTATGGTACTTCTGTCAACTGAAGTTTCCAATCAGCTCTGTTGTGGAGATTAAATAATGCAGCACATTCCTAGTGCATGCAGTTCAGTTATTTATAAGAAATCCAACAACAGGAGATAATGCATTCTTTAGATTATTAAAATGGTACAATATTATATGAAAAGGAATAATTATTATTATTTTCCTACAATATCATTCAATTTTAACCGGGAAACAAAACATTTGCATTATACACATAAATGAGTAAATAAATGTCATCAATGAATTATTCTTGGCAAGTTTCTTACACGTGGAAATCTTTTTTAAAAAGATTTCTCATTAAATTCAATTTTCTGTCATTGTGTTGCTCCAACGTTTCCTTCCCCAAGAGCAGTGAGCATCTCACTGAGGGCTACTAACATCCTGAACTTCCAGCAATCACAGTTCAAAAGCTGTATCGCTCCTCAGTGGCCTCCAGGGGAGTGTGCACTGGTGAAATTCCTTTCTGATTTTTAAAGCAGCCACAAGTGGGAGAATGCAGGCACCTTGCCCAATACACACGTTTTTGTTTACATGTGCAAAGGGTTCCAGTTGATAATTCCACACACTTTAAAATGGGAGGTGGGGTTGAGGGAGGAGTGAGTGAAACTTTTATTTGATAACCTGTGCAAAGTCTTACCAACTATAGACAATAAACTAACTTGATAGTTTCTGACAAAATAGTTGACACAGGCCTATAGCTCCCATCTCCAGTGATCTCTCCCACAGTGACAGTATGACTAATACTAAACAAAATGACTCATTCTGACTTACGGGTGCATAGAACATGCTTTACAAATTAGTTTCACCAGTCAGGAAGAATGATCAAATTCAATGTGCTGAATTAAGATAGGTAGTTTTGGCTTAAGGTAATTGGTAAATTGGTCTCAACAGCTGAGTAGCAAGTAGAAGCTAACACATTGGCCAGATACATGAAACACATCAGGTGGAAGGTGAAATTCCAGAGTTCTTCCCATCACCCACCATAACTTTTGACACAAAGTGTTTTGCAGGAAAGCAGCAAAAAATAGAACAGTGTTTTCAGAGCTCTCTGTAGCTTATCCGTCAAATCCATTAGGCAGATGAGCAGGAGAATCCCAACAGAAATTCACCCTCTTTGTGCAAATTCAGGAGTTGTCTCTCATGAATGACACCACACATTGCAATTCATGCATTTTCACAACCATTACTAAATATAGTAACATATTTGATGAAACAATGAGCATTCCTATGATAAATTCTTTTCTCTGATTATTCCAGTGAAATAATTAGTCCACTCAAGAAAAACTAGCAAATGCTTTTAAAATAGGAGAGAGAGAGAGGAATTTCATCTTTTGGATAGATGTCTCCTGGTAACATTACCAAACTGCACATTCACCAAGAATATGCTCAAATAAGGCTCACTGTATGCAGTTAATCAAACTTTCAGAAATGAAAAGTCAATATTAAAGCAGTGTCTAAACTAAATAAAAGTAGATATAACCTGTCACAAGCCTCTCTGGAGAGCGCAGATAACATGTAATGCTTCTGACTTTGTGTCAGTTGCACACATATTGGCTTGGGAAATTGGCCAAAAAGGTTTCACTTACCTTCTCAAAATCAACAGACAATGTGAAAACATGCCACAATTCATTCACCATTGGATTGTTTGATGGATGCAGTCAAGTTATAGTTGAGCGGGTACGGAAATGGGAAAAGAGAGAGAAAAAAAGAACTCAATTTAGTCAGCTTTAATAAAAACACATTCACCAAGCCACATTTCTTGACACATTCAATCCGATCAAAAAACAGCAAAAACTACAGATGAAGCCTAACATCTGCCATCGAAGATCACTTCAAACAGTATAGCAATATCAAGGCAGGTATGTTAGGCATTGTTAGTATATAATTTTGGATAGCTTTGCTTAATTTTCATATCTCAAAGATAGATTAGGATATAGAGTTCATTGCAGTCTGCAACTCATTAAGAAAGTCACCGTCATAGCTGTCATAATGAATATTATGGAATGTAAGTCCTGAAAACATCAACCTACTATTCATGACAATGTAGGGTGGCACGGTGGCTCAGTGGTTAGCACTGCTGCCTCACAGCACCAGGGTCCCATGTTTGATTCCAGCCTCGGGCGACTGTCTGTGTGGAGTTTGCACATTCTCCCTGTGTCTGCGTGGGTTTCCTCCGGGTGCTCCGGTTTCCTCCCACAGTCCAAAGATGTGCAGGTCAGGTGAATTGGTCATGCTAAATTGCCCATAGTGTTAGGTGCATTAGTCAGAGGGGAAATGGGTCTGCGTGGGTTACTCTTTGGAGGGTTGGTGTGGACTGGTTGGGCCGAAGGGCCTGTTTCCACACTGTAGGGAATCTAATCTAAATGTCATGGAACATATGCTTTGCCGAGCACTATTCTGCTTGTTTTTTTTTCAATTACACTAAGGAGTCTAGACAATGAATTAAATGATTGGTCATGCAATTGCAAGTTATTCTCAGAACTTACTGAAGTCAAGGTATACATCGTGAGTAATCCAGGTGAATGTCAATACTAAATTATTTTGTTTACAGAACTTTTACAGATGAGGTAACTATTATGTTAAGAATGCTGAAGAAGATATCAATTCTCATTCATCATTAGGTCTTCAGAAAAATCACAAACATAGAAAATGCTCATGCATTTTTCAACAAAAATGTTTTCTGTATGGAACATGTGCGCAATGCTTGCATCCCAGCATCAATATTGCATAATTGTGATAGCAACAACTTTCCCACTATCAGATATTATTGGTGTTCTTTAATGTTGAAAGTTTTTTTTATTTCTAAAAGTCCGAGTGACATATATAACCTTTGGCTTTACCACGTATTGGCATGTTGTCTCATTGCTGCTTCCTATGATATAACTGGAATGTCAACAGCATACTACATAGGTGGATGCATAACCTGATTCGAGACTGAGTGGCAGATGAAAGACAACTTTGCAGTTTCCGAACACAACTTTAAAGCCACCCAAAATGATGTGATAATAGAACACCAATGACCACAGTGTGGACAGCTTCAACTCATTAGCTGATAGATTGAAAAAAAGAGTCCAGAGAAAAAGAAACACCCACTGTTTGGCAGTAAAATGTCCTCAGAGACAGCAGGTAGAAATGTCACTCCAATTCATTAGGACTTCAAAATGACAGATTGCAGAACTGACATTTCCTGAAATGCTTGCCTCTGCCATTTTGGAAAATAATAACCTAACCACTTTGATGTTGCTTGAAATAAACTAATAGCTCCATTGAAATGGTCAAGAAAGAAGCTTCATATTCATATTATCTTCATGCCTAATTTAAATGCCAAAAGATCATGCCAATGAGAATGGAGTTCTAAAAGTAGCTAATGGTTCCATCTCAAGCACTGACTGCCATCCTCTTGAAAACAAAAAATCAAATATTTTTGATGGGGTACCATTATCACTAAATTGTTCAGAAGGCTACCATCCTGAGTAGTCTCAGCCCTCTTGCCCACACCAACCCCACCCCATCCCCCTTACCCCTACATTCCTGACTAAAAGTTTATGCTCAAAATCTCAACTCTCCTGCTCCTCGGATGCTGCCTGACTGGCGTGCTTTTCCAGCACCATGTTAACAAAAGTGTCAATATTACTACGAAAATTTGACAGCACTGGAAAACCCTTCTTACTCACCTGCGAGATTATAAGATAGCTACAATGAATATGGTGCTGTTTTCTACCACACCAAAATTGTAACAACTCCCCTTAAGAAAATTAGCCAGTTTGGATTCTGGGTAATCCAAGATGGAGGACAGGAAAAATTTCTGGCTGTTAACAGGCTGCTCCTTTTTTGAGGTATTTTAGGTGTTGGAGGTGACTTCCTGGAATTCCAGGAGCAGTAATTGATGTTCTATATGCTGTTGCAATTGTTTAGGAACTTTGAAAAAGAAATAAAAACAACAGCACTTTTAAAAGGGAGAGAAACAGACAAAGGCAGCAAGCACATGGTCAGTAAGGGAGAGAGAGAAAGAAATCCACACTGCTAACTGACACAGAGAATCTGCACAGTTACTGCTTTGCTGTTTGAATTCATGTATTGCTGGACATCAGAGAATGTTGAGGAACACTTAAACAGCGAAATTCAAAACTGATCTTGGAGGAACCTGTTTGGGAGAGGTCACAGCGCAGAAACAGAAAAGTAAATAGATTTAAATATAGCCTTGCTGGAAATCAACAATAGTGAGTAGAGTGGGTTATTTCTCAATTATATGTTTTTATTGGGATTGGTCTCTTGATTAAATGTTAAAAATATAAGCCATAAGTATTAAATTAGCCTGGAGCAGTGTTTTGTAGTGCAATATGACGGTACCATTTTCTAGGTCTGTATATTGGAAGGAGCAAAATGGTCTTTAGTACAGTGATATGCCCTCCTCGTCGAATGTGGAAGTTTCAGGAGAGTTTAAGAGTTACTGAGGATTATATCTGCAATAAATGTCATTGGTTATGAATCATGTCATATCAAACGGATCAGTTGGAGCAACAGTTAGAGACAATGGGGAATTTACAAGAGCTAGGGAGTGTGATGGATGGCAGTTATAAGAAGGGAGAAAAGCCGCAGATACAGTCATGTAGATGAGTTAACTCCAAGAAAGGTATGAGAGGTAGGCGGATAGTACAGGGGTCTTCTGTGGCAAACCCCATCTCAACCAAGTATGCTGCTTTTGAAAATGTAGGGGGTGATGGACTTTCAGGTTTCTGGTATTAAGACTGGCTCTAATGTAATGAGGAGTACATCGGGTTCCAAACGATGAACTGTGTTAGTGGACTCTCTAATCAAGGGCACAGACAGAGGTTTCTGAGGCCAGCAGCAAAAACTCAGAATGACGTGTTGCCTCCCTGGTGCCAGGATCAAGGATGTCTCAGAGAGGGTGCAGAATGTTCTCAAAGCGGAGGGGGACCAACAGGAGGACATTGTACACATTGGTACCAACAAGATAGGAAGTGAGAAAGATGATATTCTAAAGGGAGAATACAGGAAGCTAGGCAGGAATTTAAAAAGGAGGCCCTGGAAGGGAGTAATATCTTGGCTTTATGTTTGGAAAATCATGTCTCACAAACTTGATTGAGTTTTTTTGAAGAAGTAACAAGGAGAATTTATGAAGGCAGAGCGGTGAACGTGATCTATATGGACTTCAGTAAGGCATTCGACAAGGTTCCCCACAGGAGACTGGTTAGCAGGGTTAGAGCTCATGGAATACAGGGAGAGCCAGCCATTTGGATACAGAACTGGATCAAAGGTAGAAGACAGAGGTGGTGGTGGGGGGTTGCTTTTTAGATTGGAGGCCTGTGACCTGTGGAGTATTACAAGGATCGGTGTTGTGTCCACTATTTTTCATCATGTATGTAAATGATTTGGATATGAACATGGGAGGTATAGTTAGTAAGTTTGCAGATGATACCACAATAGGAGGTGTAGTGGACAGTGAAGAAGGTTACCTCAGATTACAATGGGATCTTGATCAAATGGACCAATGGGCTGAGGAGTGGCAGATTGAGTTTAATTTAGATAAATGCAAGGTGCTGCATTTTGGGGAAGCAAATCAGCAAGACTTATACACTTAATGGTAAGGTCCTAGGGAGTGTTGCTGAACAAAGGGATCTTGGAGTGCAGGTTCATAGCTCCTTGAAATTAGAGGCGCAGGTAGATAGAATAGTGAAGGCGGCGTTTGGTATGCTTTCCTTTGTTGGTCAGAGCTTTGAGTATAGGAGTTCGGAGATCATGTTGCAAATGTACAGGACATTGGTTAGGCCACTTTTGGAATATTGCATGCAATTCTGGAAGGATGCTGTGAAACTTGAAAGGATTCAGAAAAGATTTACAAGAATGTTGCCAGGATTGGAGGATTTGAGCAATAGGGAGAGGTTGAATAGGCTGGGGCTGTTTTCCCTGGAGCGTCAAAGGTTGAGGGGTGGCCTTATAGAGGTTTTAAAATCATGAGGGGGGCATGGATAGGATAAATAGACAAAGCCTTTTCCCTGGGTTGGGAGAGTCCAGAACTAGAGGCCATAGGTTTAGGGTGAGAGGGGCAAGATATAAAAGAGACCTAAGGGGTAACTTTCTCACGCAGAGGGTGGTACACGTATGGAATGAGCTGCCAGAGAAAGTGATGGAGGCTTGTACAACTGCACTACTTAAAAGGCATCTGGATGGGTATATGAATAGGAAGGGTTTGGCGGGATATGGGCCGGGTGTTGGCAGGTGGGACTAGAGTGGGTTCGCATAACTGGTCAGCATGGATGAGTTGGACCGAAGGGTCCGTTTCTGTGCTGTACACCTCTATGACTCTATCATCATAGTAATGATTGACTGATCACAACCAAGGAGATTTAAGTTATGCACCAGCAGTCTTGATTTCCAACTTAAGGGAAGGCAAATAAAAAGAAAATCAGACATGGATCTAATTTGTCATTATTTTTTAAACTAGCTCTTGCTGAGTGAATGTACACTCGTGGAAGAAAGGAGAGATTTTAAAAACAGTAGAGAAAAACAGGGGAGGAAAGGTAATCTTGGAAATAAAAGTGCATGGCTCTATTACCCATGATTGCCTCTTCTCCAATGATCGACCCCTGCAATAACAGGTCAGGGCAGGAGCTGGTCTATTTCCTACTCACCCAGATAGGGCAAGATGCAACTGGGCACCCCCATAACACCAGCATAATTCTCAGGGTGGGGTTTTGTGCAGCAAAACTGCAGATTAGCCCACTGTTTCACTTTGTTTGTACTTATTTCAGTCATTACTATAAAGTGTTCTTCACATAGGTAAATTGAAGAAGCCACCAATTCACAAGGTTTATGATTGACAATCAGAAAGAAGTTGAGTGTCCTTTATCATGATCAGATCCTAAGTGAGGATCTTTAATTCACTATGGCTCCAGTCAGGGCGTGCTCAAACCGTTAAGCTCCCAGCTAAGGAGGAATGGACCAATTCTCTTTTATTAACCTATCTCCTCCATTGTTTGCAACAAGGTTATTTCAAAAATGGATCTCTTCCCTCCAGAGTGAATTTAATGCGTGCTTTAAAAACAAAGAGCCAATTTAATCAGGAGTGGCATTATTAATTACTACACAAATTGAAATACTAACGCAACATACACACTCATTAGAAATAAAAAGGTCAAGGTTACTAGATTACTTACAGTGTGGAAACAGGCCCTTCGGCCCAACAAGTCCACACCGACCCGCCGAAGCGCAACCCACCCATACCCCTACATTTACCGCTTACCTAACACTACGGGCAATTTAGCATGGCCAATTCACCTGACCTGCACATCTTTGGACTGTGGGAGGAAACCGGAGCACCCGGAGGAAACCCACGCAGACACGGGGAGAACATGCAAACTCCACACAGTTAGTCGCTTGAGACGGGAATTGAACCCGGGTCTCAGGCGCTGTGAGGCAGCAGTGCTAACCACTGTGCCACAGTTACTCTTGCACAGGTACACAAAAAAACTTAAAATGGATCATGGGTAGCCCTGTTCCTTGTGTCTGGTTTGCAGCACTCAGAGAAGGTCTTGTTTTACTGAAGCACAAGAGTAAGAAGGCGACGGATATTTGACTGTGACCTTCACAGCTAACACGTGACTCCAGGCTAGTACACACAAAAATGTTCAGTCCTTCTGAAACACTTCATAAATTTTAAACCCCTGTTCTTGTGCATTCTTCAAAATGAAAAACACGAAGGTGGTAGTAGTTTGGGAGATAATCCACCTGTTGTTGGGCAGGGGGTCATCAACACCATCTTCTCTCAAGTCACTCTCTTTGGAGTGTGTTTGACATCTTTAGTTGTTATATCCCACTGTTCCGACACCGAGATTTTGCCAGCTAACCACTGAACTTACACATGCCAGTTACTTTGTCACTAAAGCAGTTCTCTTTCAAAGCAGACATTTTGGAATTAAGGACACAAAACAGCCATATTGTTATTTCTGGGTTCCAACCCATCATTGTTCATATTTTGCAGCTTCATTCTTAAATCTCACCTCACTGGACCATTATCCCTTCCATTGCTACCTTTTATATTAGTATCTCATAACCCACACAGTAAATTGTGCCTGTGCAGATCTTCAGCAGAATCACGTTGCCTCATGATTCAGTGATCTGCTGAACCTTAAATGGTGTTGATATCACTGGAGGGTACTGATTTCCATGGAATCATACTGTGCTGCAGTGATTAAAACATACAAGGGCAACAGGTAAATTCTGTTTCTCAAGTCTCCAAAACATTTGGGAAAATTCAGACTCAAGCACCTCTGATCAGAAACTATCTTGGATCATCACAATAGGGAGCATCAGTGAGAGGCTGTCCCTCCAATCACAGGTAAGTCCTTGCTCACATGTACCTCTGCTAAGCACCGTGAGCATATCCACTGTAAACATAAGGGAGGAAGAGGCCTGTCGCATCTGCAGTAGTAAGCCGTTGGGGAAGTAAAACAAAGTAAATGAGCAACTGGTGAAGCAAGAGGTCGTAACAGACCCATCTGTCTCCATTGGCTGGGAGCTTGGGGAGGGTATGTGGAGTGTGAGGAGGAAACTCCAATGCAGCTGGAGATTTTAATGGAGGATAGGGGTTGGGGCGAGGGGCAAGAAAGAGGCAGCAAATGGGATTGGAGCAGAGGGCAGACTGTGAGGGGCAGGTGAGAGGACAAGAGAAGCAGGCTGAAAGTGATGGGCAACGAGAAATGATAACTGCAAAGGTAGGAGAGCAAGGAGACAAAATGAGAACAGTTTTAAAGCCATCAACAAACAAATGCTCAGCTAAGAGTCAGGAAAACTAGGGATCAAGGAGTTAATGAACTACATGTCACAGGCATATATTCAAGAACCACAACATGGGGAGGAATGGCCAGTCTTGTGCTGAACATGGTTAATTGTTCAATTTACATGAGGCTAAAGTTTGAGATGCAATAAAAAGGATAGTTACTGCCTGGTTAAAATCTAACTGAATATAGCGAGTTTTGAGAAGATTTGTAGCTCAGGTTGAGGTTCTAGATGTAGGTTTGCTTGCTGAGCTGGAAGGTTCATTTTCAGATGTTTCGTCACCATACTAAGTAACATCATCAGCAAGCCTCCGGTTGAAGCACTGGCGGCATGGTCTCCTGTCTATTTATGTGTTTAGGTTTCCTTGGGTTGGTGATGTCATTTCCAATGGTGACATCATTTCCTGGGGTGACATCATTTCCTGTTCTTTTTCTCAGGTGTGGAAAATGGGGTTCAAGTCAATGTGTTTGTCGGTAGCGTTCCAGTTGGAATGCCATGCTTCTAGGAATTCTCATGCGTGTCTCTGTTTGGGTTGTCCTAGGATGATCCTCCCACAATCCAAAAATGTGCAGGTTAGGTGAATTAGCCATGCTAAATTTCCCATAATGTTAGGTGAAGGGGTAAATGTAGGGGAATGGGTCTGGGTGGGTTGCTCTTCGGAGGGTTGGTATGGACTTGTTGGGCCGAAGGGCTTGTTTCCATACTGTAAGTAATCTAATCTAAATGTGTTGTCCCAGTTGAAATAGTGTCCTTCCTCATCTGTAAGAATACTAAATATAAAATAGCAACACATGCACTGGGGATCTCAATAGTATGTGGCAGGTCGGTTGAGGTGTTGGCTTTTGTCTGCAGAAATAGAATCATAGAATCTCTACAGTGTGGAAACAGGCCCTTCAGCCCAACAGGTCCACACCCAGACCCATTTCTCTATCCTATTACTCTACATTTACCCCTGACTAATGTATCTAACCCACACATCCCTGGACACTATGGATAATTCAGAGTCGAGAGTGTGGTGCTGGAAATACACAGATCAGGCAGCATCTGAGGAGAAGGAAATCAACATTTTGGGCATAAGCCTTTCATCAGGAATGATGTGTGAGCCAAGGGGGTAGAGAAATAAATGGCAGCAGGGGGTAGGGCTGGGGGCAAGGTGGCTGAGAGTGCAGTAGGTAGATTAAGGTCAGAGTGAAGGTGATAGGTCAGAGAGGAATGTGGAGTAGATAGGTGGAAAGGAAGATTGGCAGGTAAGACAGGTTATGAGGGTGGCGCTGAGTTAGAAGGTTGGATCTGGGATAAGGTGGGCAGGGACAGGGGAAATGCAGAAACTGGTGAAATGCACATTAATCCTGTGTGGTAGGAGATCACCAAGGCAGACGATGAGGTGTTCTTCCTCCAGGCGCCAGGTGGTTAGGGTTTGACAATGGAGGCGGCCCAGGACCTGCATGTCCTCAGCGGAGTGGGAGGGGGAGTTTAAGTATTTGGCTGGGGGTGGTGTGGTTGCTTTGTGCGTGTGTCCTGGAGATGTTCTCTGATGCATTCTGTCTCCCCAACGTAGAGGAGACCACATCAGGAGCAACAGATACAGTAAATAACGTGTGGAAGTGCAGGTAAAACTCTGTTGGATGTGGAAGGCTCCTTTGGAATCTTGGACGTGAGGATATGGGCCTCTGGGAGGTAGGACAAAATAAAGGAGCTGCACAAAATGGCTTCTGTATTGCTAAATTAAAATTGCAAAGCAACAGTTAATTCTAAATTGCAGCTACAGACAAAAAGGGTTCCTTGAGCGCTATGTGACCATCTACAAGTAGACTCCAAAGCTATATAAATAACTAACTACTAAAACCACCATCATGCAGTAGTAGATGGATAAAATGAGGAAATACTAAACCACATTTTGTAAGCTGCGAATCTTTGTAAAAACGACATAATCCATTACATTTAATCAATATCATTGGTTCAATTTACTACCCATGAAGTAATTGCAATTATTCATTGGATCTAACTATGCGATCATGCTCATGTTGAATGATGATAAATTATTTAAGCTTTATGCAAACTCTGTAAGGTTGTTGGAATCTTTTGATTACCAAGAAGTTTTCATGCTTCTGGGTAAATCAGAGTCTACCAACCCAGCGCTGTAACATACAATAAACGATTGTTTACATGTTGGACGAAGAGTCATTTACAGGTGTGATAATTGACCGATCGTGGAACCGAGTGACTTCTAGATCTTCAGACGGAGGTGAGGGGGGAGGTAATGGGGTCCGTTTGTAGGTGGTGGAAATGGCGGAGGATGATGTGATATATACAGAGGGTGGTGGGTTGGAAAGTGAGGACTAGGTGGTTCTATCCTTGTTGCAGTTGGAGGGATGGGATTTGAGGGCTGAGGTGCGGGAAGTGGATGAGATGTGCTGGAGGGCATCATCAACCACGTGGGAGGGGAAATTGCTGTCTTTGAAGGAGGCCATCTGGTGTGTTCTGTGTTGGAACTGGTCCTCCTGAGAGCAGATTCAGCGGAGGTGGAGGAATTGGGAAAGAGGGATAATGTTTTTACAGGAGGCAGGGTGGGAGGAGGTGTAGTCCGGTTAGCTATGGGAGTCGGTGGGTTTGTAGAAGATGTCCATGTTGAGTCGGTCATATTCCAACTATTTTGACAGGTTTTCATTGATTACTTACAATTGGTGCCTTGTGCCAAATACTGTGGCATCCAAAATAAAAACATCAATGCTTTCATTGTGTGTTGTGATGAGAAAATTAAGTAAGGGTTGATAGCATGTTAGGATATTGATGAATTCATTTCATTAAGGTGCTATGCAAGTGTAAATACTCCATATGTCAACAGAAATGCAGAAGATATTGTTAGCATGTGACTGCATCACCCTATTAAATTAGTGAGAAAGAAAAAATACAGCAGTCTCAAACGCAGCTTGAGGAAAACATATATATTTGGTGGCCTGATGTCATATGACATTTGTTGTCTTAAACCATTATTGCCAACATTTCATGTGACTTTTGGGTTGTTTTGTTTTATTGATACTTAAAAGCAGCAAGTTTCTGAAATATTAGGTAGCAATATTATTTGTCAATGCTGACAGGCCTTTCACATTGTTCCATTTAAAATACCCCATGCAGCCATACAAGAAAAAAATCTGGAGATACACATTAAAATGGTCAAATTCGCACAACTTCAGAAAAAAAAAGGGACATTGTTCACTAACTGCAGAGTTACTAACAGAGTGAATGTTTCAGGTTGATGACTTTTCGTTCTGATATTGACCTGGAGTTTTTAATCTATTTTTCCCTCTACAGATCCCAGAACTGCTGATTATTTCTAGCATTTTCTGGTTTCATTTTGGATTTACAGCTTTGGCCTAGTTATAAGAAAATCGCTTTCCAAAATTAGCTCAATTCAGATCAATTTCAATGCACACTACATTAAATTCACTTTTTCTCCCCCCACATCACAATGCGTTCAAATCAATTCAAAGAAAGGAGTTTGCAATTCCTGTTTAAAAGCTGATTTTAAATTCTGACCCACAAAGCTCTTAACTTCAGCACCAGGGACAGCTCACATCAGTTCCAAACTCAGGTGGTACGGTAGCTCACTGGTTAGCAATGCTGCCTCACTGCTCCAGGGACCCAGGCTCGATTCCAACCTCCGGCAACAGTCTATGTGGGATTTGCATGTGCTCCCCTTGTCCGTGTGGGTTTCCATCGGGTGCTCCAGTTTCCTTTCCAAACATGTACAGGCTAGGTGGGTTAGCCTTGGGAAATGCAGGGTTACCAGGGTAGGGAGTGGATCTGGTTGGTACGTTCTTTGGAGTGGGCCAATGGTCATGCTTCCACACTATACGGATTCTATGAATATTGGATTCCTCTTGCCTTCAAAAGTGAAGTGATGGTGGTTTGATTGCAATCACAAATGGATTTTAAAAGATTATGGGAGCGCAGCGTGGAAATAGTGCAAAAGACTAAGGAAGAAAGGAAGAAAAATAATCACTCAAATACTTTAGGTTACTGGTGGGGGGAGTTCAAAACTGGTGGGGGGCATATTTTTAAGGAAAGAGGGAAAGATTTAAAAGGGACCTAAGTGGCAACTTTTTCACAAAGACGGTAGTTCATATGTGGTATGGACTGCCAGAGGAAGTGGTAGATGCAGTCACAACATTCAAAAGACATTTGGACAGACACATGAAGAGGAAAGGTTTAGAGGGATATGGGCTAAATGCAGGCAGGTAGAATCAGTTTTGAGCAGGAAGTTTGGTCAACATGATAGAGTTGGGCCGAAAGGTCAGTTTCCATACTGTAGGACTATTATTTAAAGCATCAGGATCAGATTACCAACATTACTACATTCATTGCCACATGTTTCAAGCTCATCACCCAACTCATGTGGAAAACAAATTTTACTAATACACATTGTCAAAAGCCAAATATTCATACAACGTTCATCATATCTGAACAAAAACATCAACAAATAAACGTTTCTTTTAAAAAATTAAGAAAACGGTTAAATAGTGTAATCAAGGTCATCCAAAAGTTAAAGGAAAAGGAAATCATGAAACCTAAGTTAAGCAGCATCTTTAAGGGATTGTTCTGCTCTGAATTTAAGTGACACTGAATCTGCACTAGACTGAGACACCACCTCACATTGTACTCAACAGATACAAGGTAATTTAACTTAAAAGCAACAATCTTATTTGATCTAGAATTCATTACTTTAAAGGCTGACTGCAACAATTCCAAAGGGAATTACATCTACTCTTGAAAAAGGAAATTTTGGTAAGACTATAGGAACAAAAAGAAGTGCTGAGTCAGACTAAGTGGATTGCTCTTTCATCAACCTGAGCTAAATGAATTATTCCTAGCTGCTTTATTCAACTCATTAAGACAAATTACGACACAACCCTGAAGCAGAAGGGTCCAGATCCCAGGCCTTCTAGCCCAGACGTAGGGACACTACCGACCACACCATACAAGCCCAATGACTTCTTCCTAACTCTTAGCTGCTTATGGCAGGTAATTGATAAAAATATCTATATGCCTGAAGGAATCAACTTGTTGAGGGTTGTGTAAGAGCCTGCAGCAGCTGGGATTTGAACCTAGGCCTTCTGGCCCAGAGGTAGAGACACTACCACAATGCCAAACAGCTCAATGATGTTTTTTTATGCTGTACACTCCTATCAAAATTAGCACTGACTAGACTTTCTTTACTTATTTTCTTGGATGGACTCATCATTGGCCAACAGTTTGTATTTTTAATGAGAAACCATCTTTTATTACTTTCTCTTTTTTTTTGCTTCTTCCAATTATTCATCTGAAGCAGTAAGCATTGATCAGAAAAATGTTCAAATTAGGCAGAAGGTTATTGAATGCAACCAGTCACAAGGTAGATAAACAGACATTAATTACAACAACCTTACCATAAACTCTATTTAGTTTACCTTATCAGTTCCTGTTACCACAAACTCCATTTTATTTTTAATCATTCCTTATTATTTGAATAAATTGAGAAACTGGACCACGTAACACCACCTTTTTAGAATTAGCTATCAAAATAGGTTTTATTCTTCACTCATTTACTTTAGATCATTCAAAATTCCAGATAGCTCACACTACAATGTAATAGATGAAATCCAAAAAATCTCACTTTACTAGCACTAAGTATCAGAAACATCTCTTCATTTAAGATCTCAACCATACATCCTCTTTCACAAGAAAATGAGTAAAGATGCCCAAAGGTTCAAATCTCCCAGAAGTCACAATAATTGTGCCTAATGATAATTAGATTTGAAATGGTCAATGGGACTTGAACTAAGATCATCAGAGGCAGAGACAGAAACAGAACCACTGGGCCATAAAACTTTATGAGTGATTACACTGTTGCACAAGTTCAGGAATATAGCTACTACTAGAATCCCAGAGTACAACTTTGATTGACTGGGCTTCTACTCACCCTGTTTGAAATCTTCCTATTGCTAATTTATTAATGTCTCTCATGATCGCAATGAAAGGCCAATTGTAAGCAGACCAAAACAACTAGCATCAAGCTGCAAGGCTAAGATTAACAAAGTAAAGCAAGCAAACTGATAATGATCTTACCATTAGCATTGATTGTCTGCCTCGGAAAGAGAACATCATGGAATCTGGATTGTTAGTTTTTATAAATATATTAAGACCATACAGCAACTCTCATTAACGGGATTGTGTAGTTTGGCATTTCTCAAATAGTTTTGACCTGAAGGAGGTTCAGATGGGTTCATCAGCTGTGTCCTAACCTATGTCAGCACAAACTTATTAGTTTGTGTTAATATTCCATCAAGTTCCAACTGATATTTCCACTCTACAAAATTCAAAATGAGCTCATTGTTCCAATGAAAAATTCAGGATTCCAATAGAAACGTATTGCAGTTTAAAAATTGAGCCAATGAGGAAAACGAATATCTGTTGCTTCAACAGTTCTCAAAGAACTCACTTGGAGGATTTGCTGGAAGGCAACAAAACAACCCCATGTTGCTCCTTCAATAATCCATTTATCACTGTTTCACAATGTCCTTACACTTCCTCCTCTGTTCTTAGCAACATTAAAAAGCAGCAGGGCCCTGTAATCAGGCCGTTTCCCTCGCACTGGCTGTTACAACATCATTTAATCACAATGGGAAAGTCAACCAACGTTTTTCCTGGAGAACATGGTTAGAAATTTGCTAATGGTTGTTGATGGAGTGGACAAGCCAGTGATATGCCATGCAACTCACCTTTTAGCTGTATGGTGGACAATGACCTAAGAACTTGCAAACCTTCACAATATTTCAAACAATTCCCAATCTGTATTGCTTTGCCATCACGTTGGGCACTGCATAATATTAAAACTCCATCCATAGATGTTTTTTTTTTCGACGTCACAATCAAGAACGGTTTTGAATAGCAGTCATCTGTAGTGTCTAGCACAACTAATGTACCCCTAGTGTGTGACTTCAATGCTTTACAGTTTGGAATAATACATTTACTACTTGCTGGCCCAAAACCTGTGTTGATAAATCTTTGATTTTGAGTAGGTTTACATGGGTCATTGTTACATGACCAAGTTGGCCAATTACATGCTATATTGATAACAATATTCTGAACATGTTTCCTGGGTTTGTTGTGAAACCTCATTTCACACTTTAATTAATCAACTAAAGATCCACAATTCTAATTATGCTAAATTTTAGATAAGATAAATATCATGAAATTAAGTAAGAGAATTTCTGTTTTAAAAAGATTTTCAAATATGCAACTAAGCTCAGCTTTAATGATGGTTAAACAAGCTTTTAATTAAAACGAGGGCATGCATTTAAAGATCTTCAATAGAAAGAAAAAAATCAAAATGCTCAAAGTGACCAGTTTTACTTGAAACAGCTCAACTTTGTAGTTCCAGAGTTATACACTTCGCATATGATTGGTCTCACAATTTACAAAGAGTTCCATATAATCTAAAAACAGACAGGCTATTCAGACTGACTGGTTGATTGCCATACTTAAACTCATCAAGAGCCTCACCTCCTGAATTGGCACTTCCCAATGAACCCTTGTCTCCCATATCTCCCTCCCTTATTGTGAACATTAAAGGTTCTTTATGTATATCAATATTATCTGCTTAATCCTCTTCGCAAGTTTCCTTTCATGAATCTGTTAAAATAAAATTTCTTCTAAATTCTTTATATGATCTGCTCGTACCTATCTCATAGCTATCCCTTGTTCTGGGCTCAGCCACAAGTTCAAAGTGTTACTCCACAACCACCCTTTGGATTCCCTGTCAGATCACAAAGAGGAAATCATTTTTTCAAAAAAAGGGAAAAAAATCCCCAATCTGCTCGATCGTTCCTAATAACTACACCTCAAAACATGCTCATAAATTATTGCTGTTCTTTCTCCAGTGACTCAATGCATTTTGTATTTTAATGTCCAGAGAAATAAACACCGCAACTGTGTTCTATGCTAGGTTCTATATAAATTTAACATTATCTCCTTGCTTTGTATTCTATGTTTCATGAAATAAAACTCTGTACTTTGTATGTACCAATTTGCAGTTCTACTTTTACTGACTGGAACTCCCCCCATAACATTTTGGGGATTCTCCAGCAACAGTTCAAGGCAGCAGCTCACCACCACCACCTTGAAGGAACCAGGGATGGGCAATAAATACTGGTCCAGCGAGCAATGCACAGATCCCACGAAAGGATATGCATCCATGTTCCAAGAGCTCTGCTCTCTTACTCAAATTAGTTTCACCCCTAAGGAAATGAACAGCCTCCAGCCATCCAAAAACGAATAACTGTACATTTTACTGCTTCAAATTTTATCTGTTATTAGAAAAGTTGTTAGGTGCTTTACATTTTCTTATAATATTCCTAACCTTATCTTGAAGATTATCTGAAGATTCTGACAATGCTCCCCAAGATTCAGAGTTCAAATCATTTATACATATGATAAACACTCAACCCCGCAAACCTTCTTGTGGGACACCTCTTTTATATTCTCAAAGTATGAACAACATCTATCCCGTCATTTCGATTTGGTCGCTTTTTCGCAATCTTTTTTGCAAACAGGTGAACGGATTATTGGGTTACTCCTATACAGGTAGTACTCAAGATAAAACAGTAGAGTACAATTACGTGGGGATTGCAATTAACTGCAAATCGGGTATAAGAATGTAATCCATGCAGTAATTTGCCAAATGTCAAGGATCTGTTCACAATGTTGTCAGGAGACCATTTTTCTCACAATAGATCTGACAAATAGAATCAGAGATGTACAGCATGGAAACAGACCCTTTGGTCCAACCCGTCCATGCCGACCAGATATCCCAACCCAATCTAATCCCACCTGCCAGCACCCGGCCCATATCCCTCCAAACCCTTTCTATTCATATACCCATCCAAATGCCTCTTAAATGTTGCAATTGTATCAGCCCATCTGCAATTTGAATTAGATGATACGTCCATTTCATTTTTGATTGTTAATCCATATTTTAGTTCCATAGGCGAGTCAGCCCCAGATTCATTTAAGGGGAGTTTGTGCTCATTAGATGACATACCTATTTCAGCTCCAAACAAGCTGACTCACAACGAAAGATGGAAGTTTGCACTCCAACGTTTGGAAGGGCATGGAGTTCAGGCGAAGTCCTAAAGACATCAAATGTTTCAAAATTCAATGGAGGTTTTCTTTACTAAACCACAAAATAACAGCACTGACAATTGAGCCAATGCTTATTCTCCATCCCTTATTTGCTCCAAAGAATGTACTGATGAGCCACCTTCTTGAGCCACTGATGCTCACATATTGGAGATACACCCACAATGTTGTTAGGAAGAGTATTCAAGGATCATGACACAGTGAAAGTGAAGGAACAGGGATATAGTTCCAAGTCAGGATCTTGCACAGCTTGCAGGGGAATGTGCAGGCGGTGTGCTCTCATTTATCTGCAGTCCTCAGCTTTCTGGTGGTAGAGATTACGGTTTGGAAGTTACTGTCGAAAGAGCCTTAGTGAACTGCTGCATTATACCTCAAAGGTGGTTCACACTGATGTGACTCATGGTAGATTGGATGCCATTCAAGTGGCCAAACCAAAGACTTTTTCAACTGTAACATGACCTGTCAACTCTTGTACTCAATCGCCCAGTCAATGAAGGAAAGCATGCTGTGTGCCTTCTTGACCATTGTGTTGACCTGTGTTGCCACTTTTAGCAAACAATGGCCTTGAACACCCAGATCTCTCTGTACATCAATTTTCCACAGGACTTTTCCATTTACCACATGGTTCGCTCTTGAATTGGATCCGCCAAAATGCATCATGTCGCATTTGCCCGGATTGAACTCCATCTGCCATTTCTCTGCCCAACTCTCCAACCTATCTATCTATATTCTGCTGCATTCTCTGAGAGTCCCCTTCACTCTCTGCTACTCCACCACTCTTAGTGTCACCTGCAAACTTACTAATCAGATCACATATACCTTCCTCCAGATCATGTATGCATATCCCAAACAACAGTGGTCCCACCATGGATCCCTGCGGGACACCACTGGTCACAGGTCTCCATTTTGAGAAACTCCCTTCACTACTCGCATCTGTCTCCTGTTGTCCAACCAATTCTCTATCTATCTAGCTAGAGCACCCTGGACCCCATGCGACTTCATCTTCTCCAATAGCCTACCATGGGGAGCCTTATCAAACACCTTAATGAAGTCCACGTGTAGGACATCTACAGCCGTTCCCTCATCAAGCAACTTTGTCACTTCCCCAAAAGAATTCTATTAAGTTGGTAAGACATGACCTTCCCTACATAAAACCATGCTGTCTATCACTGATAAGCCCGTTTTCTTCCAAATGGGGATAGATCCTCTCCCTCAGTATCTTCTCCAGCAGCTTCACTACCACTGACGTCAGGTTCACCGGTCTATAATTACCTGGATTATCCCTGCTACCCTTCTTAAACAAGAGGATATTAGTAATTCTCCAGTCCTCTTGGACATTACCCATGTTCAAGGGTGCTACAAAAGTATCTATTAAGGCCCCAGCTATTTCCTCTCTCGCTTCCCTCAGTAACCTGGGATAGATCCCATCCAGACCTATGTAGACAGGATGCATTTGGGCGATTTTCCACATTGCCAAGGTTGGAGCTGCACTAAATCAGGGGCAAGGCTAGATATGTAGCACAAGCCTTCAGTGCCACTATTGGAATGTGAACAGGGCCCATAGCCTATGCAGTATCTATGGCTCTTAGCTGTTTCTTGCTATTACATGGAGTGAACTAATTGGCTGAAGGCTGGCATCTGCGAACCTGGGGACCTCAGGAGGTGGAAGAACTGGATCTGATCAGCACTGTCCAGGCAGAGGATAGGTGCTATTACATCAGTCTTGTCTTTTGCACTGACACATTGGGGATTTGGATATTTGTGAAGCCACTGCCTCCTCCAGAGGGAGTGTTCAATTCTTAGTGGGAGAGACAAAGATAAGTCACAAATTCCCTACAGTAAAGTTTAAGCATTAAGAAATAACATGTCACCCCCCCACCCTCCAGAATATTTCTCAGCAGGAATACTGAATTGGGATTGCATGAATTACTGTATTAAATTCATACCAAATTGAGCAACTATTGAATACACTCCTTTTGCACAGTGGTTTTGGTCAAACGTATGACACAAAATAATTAAAGTAAAAGTAAATTGGAAGATGTTACAACTATGATGTGCCTGATAAGAAAATAAAGCTAGTGTGTGATACCTCTCGACAAGGAAGAGGTGCAGTGATTTCTCAAGTGTTGGATAATGGTGAGCAGAATCCATTTGCATCTGTCTCAGGAACTCAGAAATTATGCTCAGATAGAGTGTGAAACATTATCGTTGACTTCTGGACTAAGAAAATTTTATACATACCTGTATAACTAGTTTTAAAACTGAAGCTGATTATAAGACACTAACTGCTATTTTTATTTTATTCATTCACAGGATATGAGGGTATCGCTGACTAGACCAGCATTTATTGCCCATCTCTAATTGTCTAGAGGGCAGTGAAGAGTCAACCACATTGCTGTGGGTCTGGAGTCACATGTAGGCCAGACCAGGTAAGGATGGCAGTTTCCTTCCCAAAAGGACACTCATGAACCAGATGGGTTTTTCCAACAATCGACAATCGACTCATGGTCATCACTAGACTCTTCATTCCAGATTTTTGTTGAATTCAAATTCTACCATATGCCATGGCAGGATTAGAACCCACATCCCCAGAACATGACCTGGGTCTCTGTGTTAAGAATCCAATGAGAACACCATTAGGCCATCTCCTCCCCTATTTTGAACCAAAGGTTCCAGTACTCACTAGCTCCAGCCCGAACGCAGTCAAAGGACTTTGTTTAGAAACATATAACAAGTGGGTGGCACGGTGGCACAGTGGTTAGCACTGCTGCCTCACAGCGCCAGAGACCCGCGTTCAATTCCCGACTCAGGCGACTGACTGTGTGGAGTTTGCACATTCTCCCCGTGTCTGCGTGGGTTTCCTCCGGGTGCTCCGCTTTCCTCCCACAGTCACAAAGATGTGCGGGTTAGGTGAATTGGCCATGCTAAATTGCCCGTAGTGTTACGTTAAAAGGGGTAAATGTAGGGGTATGGGTGGGTTGCGCTTCGGTGGGTCGGTGTGGACTTGTTGGGCCGAAGGGCCTGTTTCCACACTGTAAGTAATCTAATCTAATCTAATCTTAAGTACAGACAATTGAAAAATCACAGCAATTCTAATCTAATGTCTAGACTACCGACCCCAACCTACATGAAACGCAATATGGCGGATGTATTTTACTTTTCATGATCTTAAACATGCTGTTATTCGCAGCACAACATTGGTAGACCAAATCATAAAGACCCTGAACTGTCAAGGATGTATGATAATGTCACAAATAGATGGCCAGCACAGATGCTGGATTTAGAATTCAGACCATTTTTATCCATAAGAATGGGATGTTAATTAACAGTGGTGGTGTCATATGGAGAACAAAGTTATAATTCCAGAAAGGTAGAGCTTGCTGTTGCAATGTATTCTTCATGACCAATGCTTAGTGTTGAGTTTGCCAGAGTTTAGCAAGAAGCTGTCTTTGTAATGGTTAGATTAGGACAGAAATCACAGTGCAACAGCATAGGTACGTCAAGCTTTACAAACGGTGCCATCAGTACTTGTACAATAATGGAAATGACTAGCTCAAAATTGCGGTAGAGACTTCACAATGATTTTGTAATGTCTGAAGCAAAACACTATTCATTGGGGATTGACAAGCATTCAATGTGAAATCAGCTGCTTCCAATGAACTAAACTGGTTTAGAAACCTTGCGTAGTTTGATTGCTGCCATAGCAGAGAAAATTGTAAATGACAACAGACTGGAGTTTTGTTCGGAAAAGTTTTCAAATTTCATGAGAATAATTGGGGCATATGATACAACAGTTTCACCATGTTTTCCTGTTTTAAATGGAGGAATGGAGCACACATTCTGTACAAACTGTTAAGTGCGCTCTTGTTAAACAAATGCTAGATACAAATTGAAAGGACCATCGGATGCTGCTGAACCACAGATTGGCAATTTTTTTTTTTTAAAACCTACACGTCTCATACTAATACCACTAGAACACTGGCTGAGTGGTTTCCTAGGAGACAGCCTAGAAACAAGTTTTCATTGCTGATGCCACATTTGTAGATTTTGTCTTCTGCTGACAATCTCAGAGTCATGACAGGAGTAGAACCCAAAGTCAAATCAGATGGTTAAAGATAAAAGCTTATTAAATGATTGAAGTGATTACTAGAAAGACAAAAAAAAGGTAGTCTTCGTTCATATATAGTCAAGATGTTTGGGAGTGGAAAAATGTGGTATGCACACGCAAATCATACTGTATTGTAGAGGGTCACACAAGAAGAGAATTGGGAAGAATCAGACAGAGAAAGTTTAGTAGAGCACTAATACAAGCTGGGCCTGAAAACAGTTCAGATCTGGGTCAGATCAGACAGACATATCTGCTAAAGGGGAAAAATCAACAAGGGTAATATTATTCCTGGTTAAACATATCTTTTGTGTCTCAGGCCAAGACAGATGAACGCCATTCCCCAATTTCTAGACATCTGAATGAAGAAAGAAGGTATCTTCTGATGGTAAAGCAGTCATTAAGTTCTATGTGCAAATAAATGTAAAACAATATTAATGCAGGCTGCACACAAGTTTGAATGTTGCATGATCTGCTCATTAAAAAAGGAAGGGTGTGATCACACTCTCTTGTGGCTATATATATATACATACTAGAATAAACTGGTGACCTGCAATAATATCACATTTTTTCTCAGGTTTATGCTCATTAGCTAGTCTGAAAGATTGCAATTTGAAATGTTTTATCAGTAACAGAAATCAAATTCCCCCAGAACTAGTATTCGATTTTCTCTGCAGAAATAGAAAAATTAAGCTTTTTTAAAAATAACTACCCTGATACTGCTTATGTTATTTGATAATTTTCTTTGGAGAGAAATAGGTCCAGTAGCAACAATATGTTTCAAAAGAATGGATAGCTTTGTAATTGGAAGTTTAATGTTTTTAATCTACCTGCTTTTTTGGCAAACTGATTCTAGAGTGTAAAATAAGCACACAGATTAGTAATCCAAATGATTTAATCTTCCACTGACTTCAATGTAAGATTTGGAGCAGTATATCCTGCTATCCTGCTGTTTGTCGTCTGCTTGTCTATAACACATCATAAATGTGACATGCAATATTCATTAGAAACATTGAAAATTAATTGGGAGAGATTATCATTTCTTAATTTGTCATCTCCAGGAATAGGAATTGGAAATTTTCACAATAAAAACCAATTACCTAATATCATACTGAGAAATGATCTGGGTCAATAACTCAATACCAAAATAATTTCCAAATATTCTGCTAAAAACCCAATCTCACTCCATAAAGTATCATTTATAATTAATAGAAGCCCTTCTTATGAAATAAATACAACTGTATTCTCGCTGTTCAGGCAAGTTACACAACGTTAAATCAACAGGTGAACAAAACATGACTCAAAATAGTAAAACATCCCTCTCAGCAATAACAAATTAATAAAGTATTGTTATGACAGTTAAATTTGAAAAATCCATAATGTTATCCACCATACAGCTTCAAACCTTGCCTAAGGCATGCACTAATTTGCTTCAAAATGTAGCACTAGTTTCTGCACTGATGGAGCTGTGCTAATTATCCTTTGCAGTCCAATTTGAGATGATGTCCTTATTTTCAAAACTAATTTAATCTAAATTCTGCAGCACAAGCCCTTTCTCAGCATGAAACCTGGCTTGTTGCCCTTTTTATTCTGTGTATCACATACCATGTTTCTTGGACTTGGATGTACCTTATATTCTGCCTGTCTAATCTTTTTCCAGATGGGTGACTGAACACAAGATGCCGAATTAGTACTCTGTCAAAACAGTATCTGAATCAACATCAGTAATTAAGATAACTACGTTGACACCATGTGTTGGACAGATACGTACCAAATTGATAGCTATGCAAGCCTGTACATTTCACAGAGTAGAATACAGGGCAAAGCTACTGATATAGATAGCAAATCCATATAAATAGCGTTCTTTAATAAAAACTATTTTAGTGCCAGCATTCATGTTCACCTAGAAAATGGATATATATATATCTATTTATACAGGTTTTAAAAATGCATATATAAAACTATATAGTCCCACATATAAATTATCATTGATGCAGTACTAATGTTCTACCACTGGATGGCAATAACATATCTGGTTGTTGCACTGCCCTACCAAAGTTAGAAAACTAAAGACATCTAGAGGCAGGACTAAGGTATTGCACATTAATCTGGCGGTACTGAGAATAAAGGAGAACCATTTTTGCTTCCAATTGCACCATGTTAGTTCACGAACACTGATGGGAAGGCAATTGACATTTTGATAGAGATCCTAGGATTCTTACAGCCATTTTAGCTCACAACCCCTCGCAATCTGCAATGTATCCAACTCGGTCTATGTAAGTTAAGTTCAGTATTCTTTGTTAGGGTGTGGTGATCAGAAGACTGCCTCCAGTGACCACAACCAAACAGAAAACTGACCTATTGACTTCCAAACTTCCAACCTACAAATTGATCTTGCTAGTGGTTGAGGTAACCTGATATTGGAAGGTCTCAATCTAGTGAGCTGGATATTGAGAGCATTTGCTCCTGGCTCCAGACTTATAAATGGCTCATTTCCACAGGTGCTGACTAACAGCAGAAGTTGTTTGTCAGTCACAGAGAAATAAATATTAGTAGTTCTTCAAATAATTGAGGAATTAAAAGTAAGACTACCACAACATGCCATTCTGAAACTGCACTGTCCACTATTTAATACTGCTGGTAACCTACCTATTTTATATTGACTGATACTGACGTTAAAAGGACAATGGAATTTCACATACATGTATTAAATGTCATGTACTGCAGCCAATGGCAACAACTATAAGGGTTTTAAACCCATATTGTATTATTAAAAACTGGACCTATCATGTTAGAAGGTCCATATTTTAAGAATCCTGATTTTAACTCACTTTCCAAGTTTTAGCAAACGCACGATGACAAAATTAATGCCCCACAGGAATTTAATGTTCTATTTTAAAGAATATGGACTGTATTTTATTAAATTGATTTTCAATACAAAAAACATACAGGAATTCTACAATTTTCTCAGCTTCATACAAAAGCTGTAAAATTAATTGTAACCCACCAGTTAGTAAAATATCATAATATGGGAGGGCAACGTCATTAATTATTGTTAGGACCAGGTGTCAAGAGTGAATCAGCTCCTCTCTTCATACTCCTCAGTTGGGCACAACGTCTTTTTGTTCTTTTGAGCAAGCAGCCATACCTCACTCCAATTAAAATACCACTAATTAGTTCACCAGAAACTATAAGGAGCCAATTACAAAAGTTTTCTCAAGTGAGATAAGAGCAGTTGTATAACCTGCTAACCCTGCGAAAAAAGACTGGCTATCGGACATACAAAAGCACAGCTACAACATTATAAAGTGAACTGCGTTCAGCTTAAAAAAAGATGATGCAGTTTAAAGCTTTTAAAGTCCTTAGAGTATTCTTGAGATATTGGGTTTTAAATTGGGACCACAGTTAATTATGGATGAACTGAATCAAACAGCAGCAGCGAATATTACAGATATCTTTGATTTCTCAATGCTTGCATTAATTTCCCAAATATCTTTGATGCCAGTCTTTCACCTTCCTGAAGAGCACGGGGTGGGGTGGTGATGGTGGTTGGGGGGGGGGGGGGGGGGGGGGGGGGGGGGGGTGGTGACAGAGAAAGGTGGAGGTTGAGTGACAGCCTTCTCTAATTTCACTGACAAATCCATTTTCCTTACTGTCAACCAGTTCCCCAAAATACAACATATGTGTGTACACCTGTGTTCTGTGTTTGTTGTCTCCAAGTGGGATAAATTGCAGGCGATTCTTTTATCTCCAGCGTGTGAACCTTATCATACAGGTGTAAATCAAAACAGGAAATACAAATTTCAGTCTCAATAATAACTTTAATTATTATTGTGTTATAATAATATATTATTATAACACAACAACAATAATATAATAACTATTAATATATTCTTGCCGATTCACAGTTTCATGAAGTTTGGCTTAAATCATAGTCAGGTAATCATTGTATTCATTTTTAAAGCAGTATTTTAGAAAGTTTTCTTATTGAAAATGGTCTTATTGAAATGTTTCAGTCTATGGATGTCCTAGGTATTAAAAGCAGATACTTTGTGACAAAATAAAGTAATTCCAAGAATTCTAATGATGTTTTGCATCACTAAGTCCATTAATCAATCTATTATACGTAAAAAAAGAACTGGCAACCCAATTTTGAAAAGATGGATAGGTTCTATCAACTCAATTTCCTTCAACCAAGATTAAAGTCGTTGAATCATACCAATTTCAGACTCAAAATTTGCTTGGTTACTCTGCATTCACCTTGTAATTTCTTCAGCTTTTCGTTACTCTTGGATAAAATGTGGGCATTTTCTTGCAAGTTTTGAATAACGTGTGATGGAAATTGTCAATTTAGTTTGATCCATTTTGGAGCTGCAGCCAAATTCAACACATTTCACCAGCATCTATTGTCCATTCCTAATCGTCCTTGAACTGAATATCTTGCACCAGAAGGAAGGCTGGAAACATTGAAAAAAAATGCATTCATGCAGTACAAGGCCAACATTACTTGCCTATTCCAGTGTGTCCCCAAGCAAATTTTTGTACATCTGCAGTCTACATGGTAGAAGCATTCCTCAAGTACCATGAAGAAGTTAGCTCCAGGATTTTCACCAGGTCTCGGAAACTAACGTACAGATGCACTTATCAATGTGGCACATCTTTAGATTTAAAGAGATGGGAGAAAGAAGATTGAAAGGCGGAGAAAGGATAGAACCAAGCTGAAAAATGTGTTGCTGGAAAAGCGCAGCAGGTCAGGCAGCATCCAAGGTGCAGGAGAAACGACGTTTCGGGAATAAGCCCTTCTTCAGGAAGAAGGGCTTATGCCCGAAACGTCGATTCTCCTGCTCCTTGGATGCTGCCTGACCTGCTGTGCTTTTCCAGCAACACATTTTTCAACTCTGATCTCCAGCATCTGCAGTCCTCACTTTCTCCTAAGGGATAGAACCAGCTCACTATTGGAGAAACTAGTCTAGTTCAGAAGAAAAAATGTTACAAAATCTAGCTGGAGCTTTCCAATGGATCAAATTAAATTGATATGTTCATCATATGTTATTCAAGAATTACAAGAAAGCAATGTTTCCCCTGTTGCAGCTCTGCAATAAGGTCATTTAACAATGAATTTTCTCCCATTTCTTCTCATGCATCTTTAGACAGCTAAACTTCGAGCTGCACTGTTGGAAACAGGGGTCAGTGCTTAGTCACTTGTTTCAAATCATAGCTTATTTCCAAATCAAAATTCTACCTCCTTTGGTCTATCTTACCACTGTCTACCTCACTTGCTCTCAAACAGGAGTTACGGTTAACATTTAAAATTTAAATTAGCAAATCTCTTGCTAAATCCTCAAATTTAGTTTTCCAGTGAAGCTCCAAAGAAGTTTAACTTCTATTTCAATGAATTCTTGAATATTCTTGGTCAGACCACATTTGGAGTATTGTGTGCAGTTTTCGACCCCATATCTCAGGAAGGATGTACTGGCCCTGGAGTGGTCTCAGAGGAGATTCATGAGAATAGTCCCAGGAATGAAAAGCTTAACATATGAGGAATGTTTGAGGATTCTGAGTCTATAGTCAATGGAATTATGAGGGGGTATCCAATTGAAACTTATAGAATACTGAATAGCCTGAATAGAATAGATGTTGGGAAGATGTTTACATTGGTAGGAGAGATTAGGACTCGAGGGCTCAGCCTTAGAGGAAAGGGAAGACATTTTAGAACAGAGATAAGGAGAAACTTCTTCAGCCAGAGAGTGGGGAATCTATGGAATTTACTGCCACAGAAGGCTGTGGAGGCCAGATCATTGAGTATATTTAAGAAGAATATATTTTGAGTATATTTTAGTGGGCGGCACGGTGGCACAGTGGTTAGCACTGCTGCCTCACAGTGCCAGAGACCCGGGTTCAATTCCTGCCTCAGGCGACTGACTGTGTGGAGTTTGCACTTTCTCCCCGTGTCTGCGTGGGTTTCCTCCGGGTGCTCCGGTTTCCTCCCACAGTCCAAAGATGTGCAGGTTAGGTGAATTGGCCATGCTAAATTGCCCGTAGTGTTAGGTAAGGGGTAAATGTAGGGGTATGGGTGGGTTGCGCTTCGGTGGGTCGGTGTGGACTTGTTGGGCCGAAGGGCCTGTTTCCACACTGTAATGTAATCTAAAAAAAAAGACAGGTAAGTTCTTGATTGTCAAGGAGATCAAGGGTTACAGGAAGAAAACGGGAGAATGAAGTGGAGAAACTTATCAGCCATGATTGAAAGGCAGAGTAGACTCGATGGGCTGAATGGCCTAACTTCTGCTCCTGTATTTAATGGTCTTCTAATTATTTTACTTCAATGTACTTCCAACTATGGTTTGCTCCTTCAGTGAATGCTGACTTAATGCCATTATTTCTTATCAGCATCAAGCAAAAATCTATCATAGCCACTTCACGTGGCAGCAGAGGGTGTGGTAGGAGCAGCTCTTTGGACATTGAGCTAGCTGAAGAGTTACAGATTTAAAAACATTGCCCTTTTAACAAGACTGTCAATAAGGAAAAGCAGACTAATGAGCAGTCAGCAGAGTCAGGGAGAACCCATTTTGAGAAGGTGGCTTCAAAAGCTCAGTATTTACCTGTACATTGGATTCATGCCCATCTTAGAAACACTAGTTTATTGGTCTTTACCAATATGGTGGACAATGCACTCTCTGCACATCACCTGCACTGACCTCTTGCCTGTCTTAAGGGAGGCCAAGGGAGCTTTATAATGACTGAAAAAAATGGCCACTGCTCAACCTGCACAAACAGAAAATGTTCAAAGCAGCTCAATTCGAACTAACACACAGTTTATTACAGGAACACTCTGCCTCAGGTAAAGTGCCCTCATTGCCAAATAGAAAAAGCCGACTTATAATTTTTTTTACAGCGGTTGGATATACGTTCAGTAATTCAATCAAAACAAAACCAGAGAATATCTAAAGCACTTCCTTTGCAGAAAAATGAGGAGATTTCCAATACTTGGAGACAAACTGACTCACTGTAATTTTATACAAGAGAAGACAATAAGAAAATATACCATCTCAATTAGAACTTTATTTGTAGATCCTGGTAGGGGATTGGGTTGGGTTGAGACTACTGTTCTCAGAAACTGTGTGCTAAATATCATCTAATTAACAAGAATTTTCACTTGTACTTATAGTCCCATAGCCTCTGCCAGCATGGGTGCACGAGTGTGAAAACCAGGCAAAGATCTGAAGTAATTCAGTTACAATGTACGCATGTCTGAACAATTGATGATCACTGTAAAATTATTCAGCTGAACCCTAGGTCAAGACACATCAATGTAATCAGTACCCATGGAACTAATCCTGCATGAGTCAGTGGCTTTTGGAAAGGAGGAATAAAACTTACAGATCTAAAAATGTTCTAACTTCCTCAAAGGGCATAGAATGGTTTTACAGGAATGAATTTGTTTCTTTCCCCCCACCCCACTGAATCTGAAAGCTGTGCTTTGCTGTACGAAACAAAATTATTGCGTATGCAAACAAAATCTGGGCTGAATTTATGGTTTAAAAAAAAATGGAAGCTTTAACTTTAAGGTTTCCTTTTAGTCGTGATTATGCTTTATGAATAACTTTATTCCTATCGCTGTGATAAATGTTGTATCATCTTGGAACGTGGATTTTTAAAACAGAGGTAAATGGGTTTTGGTTTTACTTCTGTGAAGGGTACTTTTCTAGGGAACGGTCAGAAAAGTAGTTTGGAAAAGGGACCTAAACACAATATTTTCAAGGTGGAAAGTGCCTAAATTGTGCTGTTAACTGATAAAGAATTTATCAGCATTTATACCAGAAAAGAAATGATCAAGGGACATTGGTAGTTTAGTTTGAGTTCAGATCAGGAGAATAAGGTACCAATTTTATCTGAGCAAAAGAACATTTTTCAAAAAGTGTTTCACTGCACAAGAGTAGTTTCATTCTAACAGCAAGAAAGTTTACTAGGTTTGTAGGCTCTCCAGAGTTGAAAAATGTGGTGCTGGAAAAACACAGCAGACCAGGCAGCATCCGAGGAGCAGGAGAATCAACATTTCGGGCATAAGCCCTTCTTCAGGAACCTGAAGATGGGTTCATGCCTGAAACGTCGATTCTCCTGCTCTGAGGATGCTGCCTGGCCTGCTGTGTTTTTCCAGCACCACATTTTTTCAACTCTGGTCTCCAGCATCTGCAGTCCTCACTTTCTCCTTGTAGGCTCTCCAGGTCAAGCCCATCTGTGAGGTGTTAGAAATCCAGGCCCTCAGTACTAACAAGGACATAAGTATGTTCAGTGATGAACCATCACATGAACCAACTTCAAAAATAGAACAATTTTCTTTTTAGGTTCTGACTTGTCCAGTAATACCAGTTGGGATCATAACACACTGTTATTGAAGAATGCTTTATTGTTCACGATCCATGGTCCCAATCTAGTAATCCCATAATTTTGAAATTTTCATCCAGGTTTAAAACCCATGGCCTCTCCCCTACCCAAACTCCTCTAGTTCCACAACCTTCAGAGGTCCCTCCTTTTCCAATTCTGGCCTCTTTCATCTCTCAATTTTAAAATTGGTCCAATGTTAGTGGTCATGCCTTCATCTACCTTGAGCCTAGGTACTAAAATTCCCCCTCATAACCTTTCCACCACTCTGTTTTCTCCTCCTTTAAAATGTCTCTTAAAATTATACCTCTTTGATATAGTTGAATATCTCTGCATGTGCTTCCTGTCAAATTTCGTTTGACAAAGCTCCTGTGCCAGGCCATGGGACAACTACTGCCAAGGAAGTAGGTAAACACAAGTTGCTTCACAAATCTTCTCAAAACTCGTTAAACTAATAATAGCAAAAACATCAGTACAGTTCAGGTAAGCTCCTGCCTTCCTTTATTTGTAATTGTCAGTCAGCGTTACAATTTTCGTGTGCATACACTACATTTATTCAAATTTTATTGCCGTTATTTTTGTTGAACCCAAAATAATGAGGCAGTGAAACGTCACTGGCATTGTCCTTCATCTTTAAGAATTGCTACACTAATGGAACAGTTACTTTCTTAGTTTGTGACAACAACTTCCCTGAAGAATTTCAAACACGATGTGTTTTCATACATAATACATTTTGTTCTTCACATTCTTTCCAATTACCTGCAAAGTGCATCAGTGATACAGTCACTGCTAAAGTTGACCATTTGTAGCATTCCCAGGTTATTTGCCAGGATTAGAACTTTTCAAAAAAAAACTTTAGAGTGGAATGCACACACAGACATAGCATCGCAAGTTGCCCTCAAAAGGTGACTGATCAATTTGACGGGGACATACACTGCCTTTCCTTCATCAAAGCTATCTCAAACACCTAGAACATCCTACAACACCATTCTGACTGCAAGTTCAGTTTTCAAGTTGCACCAGTGCAAGATGATCCACTAAGGCAGAAAACAAATGCAGCCTTAACAACGTCAACTACATCGACACACCAATATTCTGCTCCTTAACCATGTGCATTATTCTGCTAAGGTGGCTCTGTAATTCTTTTACAACCACAAATGCTAATGGTACTTTGCAAATTAGACCTGGAGTGCAAGCAAAGTCTGGGTTGAGAGCTGCATAAACAGAGGGGTCAAGGTTCAATTATGTTCAAGGTACAAGTTCAACTCCATTTGACTGTTTCCTTTTTCAAAAGGTGACTCTCGGGCTTTCACACTTTCCAAGGGTGACAGCAGGGCCTGACACCATGCACTAGAGAAAGCCACAGCAGAACTCTGTACGTTCAGATCTCCAGGTCCTCTTGGAGGGGAGTGAGGGCAGTCACAACACTTTCCGGTCGTCCTATTTTAACACTCAGCAGATGGATTTTGAAGGAGTTAAAATCCATAGGTACTACCAAGAAGAATTTATGTCACCCCTAGATGTAATATTTGGAGTTAGATGTTTATCAACAATCATTTTACCCTTAATTGATGAGTCCAATTATCCATCTGTTGATTACAGGCAAAAATACATTTGAATTTGCTGTTCCAGTATTTGTATGCAGTCAAAGCATCAAGTTCAAAGTCATATGCTTGGTGTTCTGTCATGCGTATGTGGTGTAACTCTAATTAGTCTGGCAAATTGTGCTTCTTTTGTACAAAAGGTACCTTCTATAAGAACTCCACTTACAGCTTACTAGATACCCACATTTTCTCAAAAAGCTCTGGTTGAACTTCTTCCTCCCAGTTCTCTCAACAGGATCACATGGTGCAGACATCACCATTTTACCATTATACACCTCTATGTTTCATCACGCTACACTGAATACCCAAAATGATTTTTCTTATAACCATTATTTATATTTTAATACAGGATTTAAAATTTTTTCCATTGTAATTCCACATATTATAACAATATGTAGTAAAGTGAGTTAATTATGATGATATGAATCATTCTGAAGAGCTTACGGTTAACACTATCAGGATCTACTGCTCACTTTTCCCAACGTTACAATAGCATGTTTGCTAATGATCTTTATGTTAGACCACTGGGTGATCTATTAGTCAATGTTATTCATAAGAGTATTGAAATGCTAACATATTTTAATTAGAATTTTTGCTGTTTAATACAAAGTTAATAGAAATCTGCTTCAACAATATATTTGTATAAAAATCTATCAGCAAGTGGGCTTTTATCACCAAATTTCTAGAGGCTTACATGACTGTTTTGGATTTAATGAGGTAAATATTTAGCCTTGTACTCCTTCTGCTTATATTCTCATATTAATGAAATTCCAGATTCAATGTTTTCCTTGGTGGAGCACAAACACATCAATAAATTCCCATGTTTCCTAAATGAGAGAAGCTTAATTCGCTGCATTAGACAAATGCTTTGGAAGAAGAAATAGAAGAACTCGGCGCAGCAGTAGCAATCCCATCCCTCCATCAAACAATTTCAGTTAATTTCATCTCAGCCTCAACTCCACCTTCCTGACCACTCTCCACAGCTCTTCCACCTACTCCTTACTGGAAACCTGTCTACCTCCTCCTCAAAGTTAGTTTGTAGCAGTGAATTTTACAAATTCGTGATCCTTTGAGAGAAGTCATTTCACTTTATTGGTTTTAAATCAGTTAGCCTTTATCCTAAAACTATGACATCTCATTCTTGATTGCCCCATGCAAGACCTCATACATTGGCTGCCTGCTCTAATTGCAAAGCAATGCAACACAAAGATGTATTTGGGTGTATGGCCTACAGTAAAGTCCAAGGGTTGGTGTGCACTGCATTGAACGTCACTCCTAGAAAACACTACTCTAACAGTAGGTAAAAACCAAGCAGATACGATACATCAATGGCTGGAATCATGTGGAGGTACTGTGGCTTAGTCACCAGCTGAAGTACCAGCGAGAGCAGTGTGTCAGCTCTTTTCACTCAGGCCACAGACTGAGGAACCGGAGAGAGTGCATGTGAAACTCCCAACTGTGAGAACTGCCAGATTTCAAAATTTATTGGAGGCTTTGGCCAGTCACTGGAACCCAGGCCAGAGGCAAGTGATGTTGGAAGGCAGAGGAGGGTCGACAGGAAGGGTGAGTGGTTGATCCTCAGCATACCCCCACACACTCCACCTTTCTGTATGTTGGGTTCAATCAATCAGAAACCGACTGCCTTTGAACTAAATCTGGGAGATCAGAACTGAAAAATGGTTTGCTTGTTGGGGTCCCGGCACAGTGAGCCCCTGCTCCCGGTTGAGTTAATGCCCCCAATTGTGATGAATTGCCCACATAAAAGGAGCTCGCAGACTAGCAGGGAGGGACACAAGTATTCCTGCCAAGTACTTAATTGGAGTGGATGCAGAAATATGAAGGCGATTCCATCCACTGCTCTCCATCCTCATTAAATGGCCTCCCCATCACCAAACCCATTACAGGAGAAGGAGCAATGTCTTGCACAACTTTCCAAAGACTCAACTGCATCAGAAAAGTATGTAACTTTCCTCAGGGATGAACAGAGAGCTGATGGTTCAGAATCAAGAATGGGTGAGAGTAATTCCAACGCAGAATTGAATAAAGGAGATTAACACCACTACATAGTGCCTTTATTTATCCATTAAATCTTTACTTCTCTCTCTCTCTCTCTCATTGTATTATCTTCTTTGCAAGTCACAACATGACCTAGTGAAATGGTGGATGGGAGAGGATCATGGCTCCAAGTGCAGCTCCCTTTGCTGAGTTTTTTCTTGAGTGCTGGACTCACATTCTTCAGCAATTATGTTTTTATAAGTTTTACATTGTTTTCAGAACTTTAAAAAAATCAAAAACTTTAAATGATAATTTAAAACAGGAGGAAAAAGAGCAAGGAACAAAGTTTCCAGAGACTGTCCACATGGAGAGGCAGAGAATGGCTCCAGATATCAACAAGAGTACGTCAAAAGAATCAAGCAGTGAACCTTCACAGCTGACTGGCTGTGAAATTACAAACATCTCTGGTGATTAGTCGAAGAAAAGGTACACCAAAGACATCGTGAGTAAAGAGATTAGTCTGAGGCTGGTACAGCTGAGAAAAGGAGCAAATCAAACACAGTCAGGACAAGCAACAGCAAGACAGGGAATGAGGTAAGACTGATCAATAAAACTGCATTTATTTCAATGCAAGAGGCCTGACAGGGAAGGCAGAGGAACTCAGGGCATCATTGGGAACATGGGACTGGGGCATTATAGCTACTACAGAAACGTAGCTTAGGGAGGGGCAGGACTGGCAGCTTAATGCTCCAGGGTCCAGATGCTATAGTTAGGACAGAAAGGGGAGGGTGAGGTGAGAGAGGAGAGGAAGTGGCATTTTTGGTTAATGATAACATTATGGCTATATCCTACTAAGTTACTCAAATTAGAAGCATTCGAGAGTCATGAGAAACTGGAATTTGCATGTTAGAAACATCAAACTACTTTAATCAAAATATTAACATTTATTCATGTCAATACTTTTTAAAAAGTGTTCATATTGTCCAGTGACACTCTATTCTATGCACCTTGCTTAACAAAATATGTAGCACCTATTTAACTGCTAGTAAGTTTACTACATGTACTCAAAAAAGCTTGTGGCAAAATTACTGGCATATCATTTGTCAATATTTCCGACTTTGTAGCTTAAGCCTTAGAATGGTTAAAGTGAAAGCCACCTGCTTCCCCACCCCAACAAACTAGAGGAGCACTTTCTTAAAAATTGCTGGATATGCAGACTTCAAAGAAAAAGACAAGCTCATTACTTCAGTTACTAATGCTTTTGCATCAGACAACAATTGATGGCTGGAAGTCTGTTTTTGTCATTTTGATCAAAGCCTTGAAATCTTGTTTGTGCTGCAAGATTTAGCAAGTACTGTATCAACCTCACACCATTATCTGGTGGTTAGCACAATCTCTGCAGCAGACATATGTTGCCATCATTCATTTTCTACTCACTACTGCTTTGTCTGAAGCCACTTCCACGCAACCACTCAAGTTAATAAAGCTCAATACAGAAAGCCCAGTCCCTAGTAGTTATTTTATAGTTTGAGGTGCATTTCCTAAAATATCAAGCTTTATTTAAGATTTATACTGCAACCTTATATAAGCCTATCATCTTTCATTTTATACCTTGAGAGATTTTAACATGAAAAGGATTTAAATGCCATGGGAGTGAGCTCTTCAAATATTACTGTACGAGAGATTAGTACCTTCAAAATCAAATTCATTGCTAATTATGTTTCAAGACTATTGTTAATCCGTCGACAAAAACAGGAAACTTGCACACAATCTCCTGAGAAAAATGCACCTTGGTATTAACCCTTTCAGACCCTTATCCCTGGATAGTACAGGTCACTCAACACGCCTTATCTTCACCATGGATATCCAATCCCTCTACACCTCCATCCGCCATGACCAGGGCCTCCAAGCCCTCCATTTTTTCCTCTCCCGACGTCCCCAACAGTATCCTTCCACCGACACTCTCATTCGTTTGGCTGAACTGGTC